>NW_026701548.1:0-96321 GCF_030435755.1 Ochotona princeps | reverse complement strand
AATTCAATCAAGGAAACACTGCATGTTGGTGAAGGGCATATTGAAGAAGGATCAGCCGAGTGGTTCTTGTGGGAGAACAACTCCATTTGGCTCACTAACTTCACACACCATCAGGCTTCCAAGCAGCTCTCAAGGAAACTCAGTTTTCACACTCTATGCTTAGTGCCCTTTGAGTGCCTAGAAGTGAAACGAAGCTTGGTGAGCATCCCACACAAACGAATGCTCCACATGCGGGTTTCACATGCCACCAACTCCACATTCACAGGCAACTTGAGTGCCACAGCCGTTTTCAGATAGCCCTCAATGCAAAGGCTCTAGACGCAAATATTGGTGTGAGAGCTAATTCAATCAAGGAAACACTGCATGTTGGTGAAGGGCATATTGAAGAAGGATCAGCCGAGTGGTTCTTGTGGGAGAATAACTCCATTTGGCTCACTAACTTCACACACCATCAGGCTTCCAAGCAGCTCTCAAGGAAACTCAGTTTTCACACTCTATGCTTAGTGCCCTTTGAGTGCCTAGGACTGAAATGAAGCTTGGTGAGCATCCCACACAAACGAATGCTCCACATGCGGGTTTCACATGCCACCAACTCCACATTCACAGGCAACTTCAGCGCCACAGCCGTTTTCAGATAGCCCTCAATGCAAAGGCTCTAGACGCAAATATGGGTGTGAGAGCTAATTCAATCAAGGAAACACTGCATGTTGGTGAAGGGCATATTGAAGAAGGATCAGCCGAGTGGTTCTTGTGGGAGAACAACTCCATTTGGCTCACTAACTTCACACACCATCAGGCTTCCAAGCAGCTCTCAAGGAAACTCAGTTTTCACACTCTATGCTTAGTGCCCTTTGAGTGCATTATCTAGGAATGAACTTGGTAAAGCATCCCACACAAACGAATGCTCCACATGCTGGTTTCACATGCCACCAACTCCACATTCTCAGGCAACTTCAGCGCCACAGCCGTTTTCAGATAGCCCTCAATGCAAAGGCTCTAGACGCAAATATGGGTGTGATAGCTAATTCAATCAAGGAAACACTGCATGTTGGTGAAGGGCATATTGAAGAAGGATCAGCCGAGTGGTTCTTGTGGGAGAACAACTCCATTTGGCTCACTAACTTCACACACCATCAGGCTTCCAAGCAGCTCTCAAGGAAACTCCGTTTTCACCCTTTATGCTAAATGCCCATTCAGCGCATTGGACTTAAATGAAGTTTGCTGAGTATCTCACACAAACGAATGCTCCACATGCGGGTTTCACATGCTACCAACTCCACATTCAGAGACAACTTCAGCGCCACAGCCGTTTTCAGATAGCCCCAAATGCAAAGGTTCTGGAATCACATATTCGTCTCTGAGTATGATAGGTCAAGGAAACACTGCATGTTGGTGACGGGCATATTGAAGAAGCATTAGCCGAGTGCTTCTTGTGGGAGAACAACTCCATTTGGCTCACTAACGTCACACACCATCAGGCTTCCAAGCAGCTCTCCAGGAAACTCCGTTTTCACACTCTATGCTTAGTGCCCTTTGAGTGCCTAGGACTGAAAGGAAGCTTGGTGAGCATCCCACACAAACGAATGCTCCACATGCGGGTTTCACATGCCACCAACTCAACATTCTCAGGCAACTTCAGCACCACAGCCGTTTTCAGATAGCCCTCAATGCAAAGGCTCTAGACGCAAATATGGGTGTGAGAGCTAATTCAATCAAGGAAACACTGCATGTTGGTGAAGGGCATATTGAAGAAGGATCAGCCGAGTGGTTCTTGTGGGAGAACAACTCCATTTGGCTCACTAACTTCACACACCATCAGGCTTCCAAGCAGCTCTCAAGGAAACTCAGTTTTCACACTCTATGCTTAGTGCCCTTTGAGTGCCTAGGACTGGAATGAAGCTTGGTGAGCATCCCACACAAACGAATGCTCCAAATGCAGGTTTCACATGCCACCAACTCCACATTCACAGGCAACTTCAGCGCCACAGCCGTTTCAGATAGCCCTCAATGCAAAGGCTCTAGACGCAAATATGGGTGTGAGAGCTAATTCAATCAAGGAAACACTGCATGTTGGTGAAGGGCATATTGAAGAAGGATCAGCCGAGTGGTTCTTGTGGGAGAACAACTCCATTTGGCTCACTAACTTCACACACCATCAGGCTTCCAAGCAGCTCTCAAGGAAACTCAGTTTTCACACTCTATGCTTAGTGCCCTTTGAGTGCATTATCTAGGAATGAACTTGGTAAAGCATCCCACACAAACGAATGCTCCACATGCGGGTTTCACATGCCACCAACTCCACATTCACAGGCAACTTCAGCGCCACAGCCGTTTTCAGATAGCCCTCAATGCAAAGGCTCTAGACGCAAATATGGGTGTGAGAGCTAATTCAATCAAGAAAACACTGCATGTTGGTGAAGGGCATATTGAAGAAGGATCAGCCGAGTGGTTCTTGTGGGAGAACAACTCCATTTGGCTCACTAACTTCACACACCATCAGGCTTCCAAGCAGCTCTCAAGGAAACTCAGTTTTCACACTCTATGCTTAGTGCCCTTTGAGTGCATTATCTAGGAATGATCTTGGTAGAGCATCCCAAACAAACGAATGCTCCACATGCGGGTTTCACATGCCACCAACTCCACATTCTCAGGCAACTTCAGCGCCACAGCCGTTTTCAGATAGCCCTCAATGCAAAGTCTCTAGACGCAAATATTGGTGTGAGAGCTAATTCAATCAAGGAAACACTGCATGTTGGTGAAGGGCATATTGAAGAAGGATCAGCCGAGTGGTTCTTGTGGGAGAACAACTCCATTTGGCTCACTAACTTCACACACCATCAGGCTTCCAAGCAGCTCTCAAGGAAACTCAGTTTTCACACTCTATGCTTAGTGCCCTTTGAGTGCATTATCTAGGAATGAACTTGGTAAAGCATCCCACACAAACGAATGCTCCACATGCGGGTTTCACATGCCACCAACTCCACATTCACAGGCAACTTGAGCGCCACAGCCGTTTTCAGATAGCCCTCAATGCAAAGGCTCTAGACGCAAATATTGGTGTGAGAGCTAATTCAATCAAGGAAACACTGCATGTTGGTGAAGGGCATATTGAAGAAGGATCAGCCGAGTGGTTCTTGTGGGAGAACAACTCCATTTGGCTCACTAACTTCACACACCATCAGGCTTCCAAGCAGCTCTCAAGGAAATTCAGTTTTCACACTCTATGCTTAGTGCCCTTTGAGTGCCTAGGACTGAAATGAAGCTTGGTGAGCATCCCACACAAACGAATGCTCCACATGCGGGTTTCACATGCCACCAACTCCACATTCTCAGGCAACTTGAGCGCCACAGCCGTTTTCAGATAGCCCTCAATGCCAAGGCTCTAGACGCAAATATTGGTGTGAGAGCTAATTCAATCAAGGAAACACTGCATGTTGGTGAAGGGCATATTGAAGAAGGATCAGCCGAGTGGTTCTTGTGGGAGAACAACTCCATTTGGCTCACTAACTTCACACACCATCAGGCTTCCAAGCAGCTCTCAAGGAAACTCAGTTTTCACACTCTATGCTTAGTGCCCCTTGAGTGCCTAGAAGTGAAATGAAGCTTGGTGAGCATCCCACACAAACGAATGCTCCACATGCGGGTTTCACATGCCACCAACTCCACATTCACAGGCAACTTGAGTGCCACAGCCGTTTTCAGATAGCCCTCAATGCAAAGGCTCTAGACGCAAATATTGGTGTGAGAGCTAATTCAATCAAGGAAACACTGCATGTTGGTGAAGGGCATATTGAAGAAGGATCAGCCAAGTGGTTCTTGTGGGAGAACAACTCCATTTGGCTCACTAACTTCACACACCATCAGGCTTCCAAGCAGCTCTCAAGGAAACTCAGTTTTCACACTCTATGCTTAGTGCCCTTTGAGTGCCTAGGAGTGAAATGAAGCTTGATGAGCATCCCACACAAACGAATGCTCCACATGCGGGTTTCACATGCCACCAACTCCACATTCACAGGCAACTTCAGCGCCACAGCCGTTTTCAGATAGCCCTCAATGCAAAGGCTCTAGACGCAAATATGGGTGTGAGAGCTAATTCAATCAAGGAAACACTGCATGTTGGTGAAGGGCATATTGAAGAAGGATCAGCCGAGTGGTTCTTGTGGGAGAACAACTCCATTTGGCTCACTAACTTCACACACCATCAGGCTTCCAAGCAGCTCTCAAGGAAACTCAGTTTTCACACTCTATGCTTAGTGCCCTTTGAGTGCATTATCTAGGAATGAACTTGGTAAAGCATCCCACACAAACGAATGCTCCACATGCTGGTTTCACATGCCACCAACTCCACATTCTCAGGCAACTTCAGCGCCACAGCCGTTTTCAGATAGCCCTCAATGCAAAGGCTCTAGACGCAAATATTGGTGTGAGAGCTAATTCAATCAAGGAAACACTGCATGTTGGTGAAGGGCATATTGAAGAAGGATCAGCCGAGTGGTTCTTGTGGGAGAACAACTCCATTTGGCTCACTAACTTCACACACCATCAGGCTTCCAAGCAGCTCTCAAGGAAACTCCGTTTTCACCCTTTATGCTAAATGCCCATTGAGCGCATTGGACTGAAATGAAGTTTGCTGAGTATCGCACACAAACCAGTGCTCCGCATGCGGGTTTCACATGCTACGAACTCCACATTCAGAGACAACTTCAGCGCCACAGCCGTTTTCAGATAGCCCCAAATGCAAAGGTTCTGGAATCACATATTCGAATCTGAGTATGATAGGTCAAGGCAACACTGCATGTTGGTGACGGGCATATTGAAGAAGCATTAGCCGAGTGCTTCTTGTGGGAGAACAACTCCATTTGGCTCACTAACGTCACACACCATCAGGCTTACAAGCAGCTCTCCAGGAAACTCCGTTTTCACACTCTATGCTTAGTGCCCTTTGAGTGCCTAGGACTGAAAGGAAGCTTGGTGAGCATCCCACACAAACGAATGCTCCACATGCGGGTTTCACATGCCACCAACTCCACATTCTCAGGCAACTTCAGCACCACAGCCGTTTTCAGATAGCCCTCAATGCAAAGGCTCTAGACGCAAATATTGGTGTGAGAGCTAATTCAATCAAGGAAACACTGCATGTTGGTGAAGGGCATATTGAAGAAGGATCAGCCGAGTGGTTCTTGTGGGAGAACAACTCCATTTGGCTCACTAACTTCACACACCATCTGGCTTCCAAGCAGCTCTCAAGGAAACTCAGTTTTCACACTCTATGCTTAGTGCCCTGTGTGTGCATTATCTCAGAACGAACCTGGTAGAGCATCCCACACAAACGAATGCTCCACATGCGGGTTTCACATGCCACCAACTCCACATTCTCAGGCAACTTCAGCGCCACAGCCGTTTTCAGATAGCCCTCAATGCAAAGGCTCTAGACGCAAATATGGGTGTGAGAGCTAATTCAATCAAGGAAACACTGCATGTTGGTGAAGGGCATATTGAAGAAGGATCAGCCGAGTGGTTCTTGTGGGAGAACAACTCTATTTGGCTCACTAACTTCACACACCATCAGGCTTCCAAGCAGCTCTCAAGGAAACTCAGTTTTCACACTCTATGCTTAGTTCCCTTTGAGTGCCTAGGAATGAAATGAAGCTTGGTGAGCATTCCACACAAACGAATGCTCCACATGCGGGTTTCACATGCCACCAACTCCACATTCTCAGGCAACTTGAGCGCCACAGCCGTTTTCAGATAGCCCTCAATGCAAAGGCTCTAGACGCAAATATTGGTGTGAGAGCT
Organism: Ochotona princeps; assembly: GCF_030435755.1. Taxonomy (NCBI): domain Eukaryota; kingdom Metazoa; phylum Chordata; class Mammalia; order Lagomorpha; family Ochotonidae; genus Ochotona; species Ochotona princeps. The sequence continues at coordinate 90,525 of NW_026701548.1, read as the reverse complement.
AATTCAATCAAGGAAACACTGCATGTTGGTGAAGGGCATATTGAAGAAGGATCAGCCGAGTGGTTCTTGTGGGAGAACAACTCCATTTGGCTCACTAACTTCACACACCATCAGGCTTCCAAGCAGCTCTCAAGGAAACTCAGTTTTCACACTCTATGCTTAACGCGCTTTGAGTGCATTTTCTGGGAATGATCCTAGTAGAGCATCCCACACAATCGAATGCTCCACATGCGGGTTTCACATGCCACCAACTCCACATTCTCAGGCAACTTCAGCGCCACAGCCGTTTTCAGATAGCCCTCAATGCAAAGGCTCTAGACGCAAATATGGGTGTGAGAGCTAATTCAGTCAAGGAAACACTGCATGTTGGTGAAGGGCATATTGAAGAAGGATCAGCCGAGTGGTTCTTGTGGGAGAACAACTCCATTTGGCTCACTAACTTCACACACCATCAGGCTTCTAAGCAGCTCTCAAGGAAACTCAGTTTTCACACTCTATGCTTAGGGCCTTTTGATTGCATTATCTAGGATTGAACGTGGTAGAGCATCCCACACAAACGAATGCTCCACATGCGGGTTTCACATGCCACCAACTCCACATTCTCAGGCAACTTCAGCGCCACCTCCGTTTTCAGATAGCCCTCAATGCAAAGGCTCTACACGCAAATATGGGTGTGAGAGCTAATTCAATCAAGGAAACACTGCATGTTGGTGAAGGGCATATTGAAGAAGGATCAGCCGAGTGGTTCTTGTGGGAGAACAACTCCATTTGGCTCACTAACTTCACACACCATCAGGCTTCCAAGCAGCTCTCAAGGAAACTCAGTTTTCACACTCTATGCTTAGTGCCCTTTGAGTGCATTATCTAGGAATGAACCTTGTAGAGCATCCCACACAAACGAATGCTCCACATGCGGGTTTCACATGCCACCAACTCCACATTCACAGGCAACTTCAGCGCCACAGCCGTTTTCAGATAGCCCTCAATGCAAAGGCTCTAGACGCAAATATGGGTGTGAGAGCTAATTCAATCAAGGAAACACTGCATGTTGGTGAAGGGCATATTGAAGAAGGATCAGCCGAGTGGTTCTTGTGGGAGAACAACTCCATTTGGCTCACTAACTTCACACACCATCAGGCTTCCAAGCAGCTCTCAAGGAAACTCAGTTTTCAAACTCTATGCTTAGTGCCCTTTGAGTGCCTAGGAGTGAAATGAAGCTTGGTGAGCATCCCACACAAACGAATGCTCCACATGCGGGTTTCACATGCCACCAACTCCACATTCTCAGGCAACTTCAGCGCCACAGCCGTTTTCAGATAGCCCTCAATGCAAAGGCTCTACACGCAAATATTGGTGTGAGAGCTAATTCAATCAAGGAAGCCCTGCATGTTGGTGAAGGGCATATTGAAGAAGGATCAGCCGAGTGGTTCTTGTGGGAGAACAACTCCATTTGGCTCACTAACTTCACACACCATCAGGCTTCCAAGCAGCTCTCAAGGAAACTCAGTTTTCACACTCTATGCTTAGTGCGCTTTGAGTGCATTTTCTGGGAATGATCCTAGTAGAGCATCCCACACAATCGAATGCTCCACATGCGGGTTTCACATGCCACCAACTCCACATTCTCAGGCAACTTCAGCACCACAGCCGTTTTCAGATAGCCCTCAATGCAAAGGCTCTAGACGCAAATATGGGTGTGAGAGCTAATTCAATCAAGGAAACACTGCATGTTGGTGAAGGGCATATTGAAGAAGGATCAGCCGAGTGGTTCTTGTGGGAGAACAACTCCATTTGGCTCACTAACTTCACACACCATCAGGCTTCTAAGCAGCTCTCAAGGAAACTCAGTTTTCACACTCTATGCTTAGTGCCTTTTGATTGCATTATCTAGGATTGAACGTGGTAAAGCATCCCACACAAACGAATGCTCCACATGCGGGTTTCACATGCCACCAACTCCACATTCACAGCCAACTTCAGCGCCACCTCCGTTTTCAGATAGCCCTCAATGCAAAGGCTCTAGACGCAAATATGGGTATGAGAGCTAATTCAATCAAGGAAACACTGCATGTTGGTGAAGGGCATATTGAAGAAGGATCAGCCGAGTGGTTCTTGTGGGAGAACAACTCCATTTGGCTCACTAACTTCACACACCATCAGGCTTCCAAGCAGCTCTCAAGGAAACTCAGTTTTCACACTCTATGCTTAGTGCCCTTTGAGTGCCTAGGAGTGAAATGAAGCTTGGTGAGCATCCCACACAAACGAATGCTCCACATGCGGGTTTCACATGCCACCAACTCAACATTCTCATGCAACTTCAGCACCACAGCCGTTTTCAGATAGCCCTCAATGCAAAGGCTCTAGATGCAAATATTGGTGTGAGACCTAATTCAATCAAGGAAGCACTGCATGTTGGTGAAGGGCATATTGAAGAAGGATCAGCCGAGTGGTTCTTGTGGGAGAACAACTCCATTTGGCTCACTAACTTCACACACCATCAGGCATCCAAGCAGCTCTCAAGGAAACTCAGTTTTCACACTCTATGTTTAGTGCCTTTTGATTGCATTATCTAGGATTGAACCTGGTAGAGCATCCCACACAAACGAATGCTCCACATGCGGGTTTCACATGCCACCAACTCCACATTCACAGGCAACTTCAGCGCCACAGCCGTTTTCAGATAGCCCTCAATGCAAAGGCTCCAGACGCAAATATTGGTTTGACAGCTAATTCAATCAAGGAAACACTGCATGTTGGTGAAGGGCATATTGAAGAAGGATCAGCCGAGTGGTTCTTGTGGGAGAACAACTCCATTTGGCTCACTAACTTCACACACCATCAGGCTTCCAAGCAGCTCTCAAGGAAACTCAGTTTTCACACTCTATGCTTAGTGCCCTTTGAGTGCATTATCTAGGAATGATCCTGGTAGAGCATCCCACACAATCGAATGCTCCACATGCGGGTTTCACATCATGTTGGTGAAGGGCATATTGAAGAAGGATCAGCCGAGTGGTTCTTGTGGGAGAACAACTCCATTTGGCTCACTAACTTCACACACCATCAGGCTTCTAAGCAGCTCTTAAGGAAACTCAGTTTTCACACTCTATGTTTAGTGCCTTTTGATTGCATTATCTAGGATTGAACCTGGTAGAGCATCCCACACAAACGAATGCTCCACATGCGGGTTTCACATGCCACCAACTCCACATTCACAGGCAACTTCAGCGCCACAGCCGTTTTCAGATAGCCCTCAATGCAAAGGCTCCAGACGCAAATATTGGTGTGACAGCTAATTCAATCAAGGAAACACTGCATGTTGGTGAAGGGCATATTGAAGAAGGATCAGCCGAGTGGTTCTTGTGGGAGAACAACTCCATTTGGCTCACTAACTTCACACACCATCAGGCTTCTAAGCAGCTCTCAAGGAAACTCAGTTTTCACACTCTATGCTTAGTGCCCTTTGAGTGCCTAGGACTGAAATGAAGCTTGGTGAGCATCCCACACAATCGAATGCTCCACATGCGGGTTTCACATGCCACCAACTCCACATTCTCAGGCAACTTCAGCGCCACAGCCGTTTTCAGATAGCCCTGAATGCAAAGGCTCTAGACGCAAATATGGGTGTGAGAGCTAATTCAATCAAGGAAACACTGCATGTTGGTGAAGGGCATATTGAAGAAGGATCAGCCGAGTGGTTCTTGTGGGAGAACAACTCCATTTGGCTCACTAACTTCACACACCATCAGGCTTCCAAGCAGCTCTCAAGGAAACTCAGTTTTCACACTCTATGCTTAGTGCCCTTTGAGTGCCTAGGCCTGAAATGAAGCTTGGTGAGCATCCCACACAAACGAATGCTCCACATGCGGGTTTCACATGCCACCAACTCAACATTCTCAGGCAACTTCAGCGCCACAGCCGTTTTCAGATAGCCCTCAATGCAAAGGCTCCAGACGCAAATATGGGTGTGAGAGCTAATTCAATCAAGGAAACACTGCATGTTGGTGAAGGGCATATTGAAGAAGGATCAGCCGAGTGGTTCTTGTGGGAGAACAACTCCATTTGGCTCACTAACTTCACACACCATCAGGCTTCCAAGCAGCTCTCAAGGAAACTCAGTTTTCACACTCTATGCTTAGTGCCCTTTGAGTGCATTATCTAGGAATGATCCTGGTAGAGCATCCCACACAATCGAATGCTCCACATGCGGGTTTCACATGCCACCAACTCCACATTCTCAGGCAACTTCAGCGCCACAGCCGTTTTCAGATAGCCCTCAATGCAAAGGCTCTAGACGCAAATATTGGTGTGAGAGCTAATTCAATCAAGGAAACACTGCATGTTGGTGAAGGGCATATTGAAGAAGGATCAGCCGAGTGGTTCTTGTGGGAGAACAACTCCATTTGGCTCACTAACTTCACACACCATCAGGCTTCCAAGCAGCTCTCAAGGAAACTCAGTTTTCACACTCTATGCTTAGTGCCCTTTGAGTCCCTAGGGGTGAAATGAAGCTTGGTGAGCATCCCACACAAACGAATGCTCCACATGCGGGTTTCACATGCCACCAACTCAACATTATCAGGAAAATTCAGCGCCACAGCCGTTTTCAGATAGCCCTCAATGCAAAGGCTCTAGATGCAAATATGGGTGTGAGAGCTAATTCAATCAAGGAAGCACTGCATGTTGGTGAAGGGCATATTGAAGAAGGATCAGCCGAGTGGTTCTTGTGGGAGAACAACTCCATTTGGCTCACTAACTTCACACACCATCAGGCATCCAAGCAGCTCTCAAGGAAACTCAGTTTTCACACTCTATGTTTAGTGCTTTTTGATTGCATTATCTAGGATTGAACCTGGTAGAGCATCCCACACAAATGAATGCTCCACATGCGGGTTTCACATGCCACCAACTCCACATTCACAGGCAACTTCAGCGCCACAGCCGTTTTCAGATAGCCCTCAATGCAAAGGCTCCAGACGCAAATATTGGTGTGAGAGCTAATTCAATCAAGGAAACACTGCATGTTGGTGAAGGGCATATTGAAGAAGGATCAGCCGAGTGGTTCTTGTGGGAGAACAACTCCATTTGGCTCACTAACTTCACACACCATCAGGCTTCCAAGCAGCTCTCAAGGAAACTCAGTTTTCACACTCCATGCTTAACCCCCTTTGAGTGCATTTTCTGGGAATGATCCTAGTAGAGCATCATACACAATCGAATGCTCCACATGCGGGTTTCACATGCCACCAACTCCACATTCTCAGGCAACTTCAGCACCACAGCCGTTTTTAGATAGCCCTCAATGCAAAGGCTCTAGACGCAAATATGGGTGTGAGAGCTAATTCAATCAAGGAAACACTGCATGTTGGTGAAGGGCATATTGAAGAAGGATCAGCCGAGTGGTTCTTGTGGGAGAACAACTCCATTTGGCTCACTAACTTCACACACCATCAGGCTTCTAAGCAGCTCTCAAGGAAACTCAGTTTTCACACTCTATGCTTAGTGCCTTTTGATTGCATTATCTAGGATTGAACGTGGTAAAGCATCCCACACAAACGAATGCTCCACATGCGGGTTTCACATGCCACCAACTCCACATTCACAGGCAACTTCAGCGCCACAGCCGTTTTCAGATAGCCCTCAATGCAAAGGCTCTAGACGCAAATATGGGTGTGAGAGCTAATTCAATCAAGGAAACACTGCATGTTGGTGAAGGGCATATTGAAGAAGGATCAGCCGAGTGGTTCTTGTGGGAGAACAACTCCATTTGGCTCACTAACTTCACACACCATCAGGCTTCCAAGCAGCTCTCAAGGAAACTCAGTTTTCACACTCTATGCTTAGTGCCCTTTGAGTTCCTAGGAGTGAAATGAAGCTTGGTGAGCATTACACACAAACGAATCCTCCACATGCGGGTTTCACATGCCACCAACTCAACATTATCAGGCAACTTCAGCGCCACAGCCGTTTTCAGATAGCCCTCAATGCAAAGGCTCTAGATGCAAATATTGGTGTGAGAGCTAATTCAATCAAGGAAGCACTGCATGTTGGTGAAGGGCATATTGAAGAAGGATCAGCCGAGTGGTTCTTGTGGGAGAACAACTCCATTTGGCTCACTAACTTCACACACCATCAGGCTTCTAAGCAGCTCTTAAGGAATCTCAGTTTTCACACTCTATGTTTAGTGCCTTTTGATTGCATTATCTAGGATTGAACCTGGTAGAGCATCCCACACAAACGAATGCTCCACATGCGGGTTTCACATGCCACCAACTCCACATTCACAGGCAACTTCAGCGCCACAGCCGTTTTCAGATAGCCCTCAATGCAAAGGCTCCAGACGCAAATATTGGTGTGACAGCTAATTCAATCAAGGAAACACTGCATGTTGGTGAAGGGCATATTGAAGAAGGATCAGCCGAGTGGTTCTTGTGGGAGAACAACTCCATTTGGCTCACTAACTTCACACACCATCAGGCTTCCAAGCAGCTCTCAAGGAAACTCAGTTTTCACACTCTATGCTTAGTGCCCTTTGAGTGCCTAGGCCTGAAATGAAGCTTGGTGAGCATCCCACACAAACGAATGCTCCACATGCGGGTTTCACATGCCACCAACTCAACATTCTCAGGCAACTTGAGCGCCACAGCCGTTTTCAGATAGCCCTCAATGCAAAGGCTCTAGACGCAAATATGGGTGTGAGAGCTAATTCAATCAAGGAAACACTGCATGTTGGTGAAGGGCATATTGAAGAAGGATCAGCCGAGTGGTTCTTGTGGGAGAACAACTCCATTTGGCTCACTAACTTCACACACCATCAGGCTTCCAAGCAGCTCTCAAGGAAACTCAGTTTTCACACTCTATGCTTAGTGCCCTTTGAGTGCATTATCTAGGAATGATCCTGGTAGAGCATCCCACACAATCGAATGCTCCACATGCGGGTTTCACATGCCACCAACTCCACATTCTCAGGCAACTTCAGCGCCACAGCCGTTTTCAGATAGCCCTCAATGCAAAGGCTCTAGACGCAAATATGGGTGTGAGAGCTAATTCAATCAAGGAAACACTGCATGTTGGTGAAGGGCATATTGAAGAAGGATCAGCCGAGTGGTTCTTGTGGGAGAACAACTCCATTTGGCTCACTAACTTCACACACCATCAGGCTTCCAAGCAGCTCTCAAGGAAACTCAGTTTTCACACTCTATGTTTAGTGCCCTTTGAGTGCCTAGGAGTGAAATGAAGCTTGGTGAGCATCCCACACAAACGAATGCTCCACATGCGGGTTTCACATGCCACCAACTCAACATTCTCAGGCAACTTCAGCGCCACAGCCGTTTTCAGATAGCCCTCAATGCAAAGGCTCTACACGCAAATATTGGTGTGAGAGCTAATTCAATCAAGGAAGCACTGCATGTTGGTGAAGGGCATATTGAAGAAGGATCAGCCGAGTGGTTCTTGTGGGAGAACAACTCCATTTGGCTCACTAACTTCACACACCATCAGGCATCCAAGCAGCTCTCAAGGAAACTCAGTTTTCACAGTCTATGTTTAGTGCCTTTTGATTGCATTATCTAGGATTGAACCTGGTAGAGCATCCCACACAAACGAATGCTCCACATGCGGGTTTCACATGCCACCAACTCCACATTCACAGGCAACTTCAGCGCCACTGCCGTTTTCAGATAGCCCTCAATGCAAAGGCTGTAGACGCAAATATGGGTGTGAGAGCTAATTCAATCAAGGAAACACTGCATGTTGGTGAAGGGCATATTGAAGAAGGATCAGCCGAGTGGTTCTTGTGGGAGAACAACTCCATTTGGCTCACTAACTTCACACACCATCAGGCTTCCAAGCAGCTCTCAAGGAAACTCAGTTTTCACACTCTATGCTTAACGCGCTTTGAGTGCATTTTCTGGGAATGATCCTAGTAGAGCATCCCACACAATCGAATGCTCCACATGCGGGTTTCACATGCCACCAACTCCACATTCTCAGGCAACTTCAGCGCCACAGCCGTTTTCAGACAGCCCTCAATGCAAAGGCTCTAGACGCAAATATGGGTGTGAGAGCTAATTCAATCAAGGAAACACTGCATGTTGGTGAAGGGCATATTGAAGAAGGATCAGCCGAGTGGTTCTTGTGGGAGAACAACTATATTTGGCTCACTAACTTCACACACCATCAGGCTTCTAAGCAGCTCTCAAGGAAACTCAGTTTTCACACTCTATGCTTAGTGCCTTTTGATTGCATTATCTAGGATTGAACGTGGTAGAGCATCCCACACAAACGAATGCTCCACATGCGGGTTTCACATGCCACCAACTCCACATTCTCAGGCAACTTCAGCGCCACCTCCGTTTTCAGATAGCCCTCAATGCAAAGGCTCTAGACGCAAATATGGGTGTGAGAGCTAATTCAATCAAGGAAACACTGCATGTTGGTGAAGGGCATATTGAAGAAGGATCAGCCGAGTGGTTCTTGTGGGAGAACAACTCCATTTGGCTCACTAACTTCACACACCATCAGGCTTCCAAGCAGCTCTCAAGGAAACTCAGTTTTCACACTCTATGCTTAGTGCCCTTTGAGTGCATTATCTAGGAATGAACTTGGTAAAGCATTCCACACAAACGAATGCTCCACATGCGGGTTTCACATGCCACCAACTCCACATTCACAGGCAACTTCAGCGCCACAGCCGTTTTCAGATAGCCCTCAATGCAAAGGCTCTAGACGCAAATATTGGTGTGAGAGCTAATTCAATCAAGGAAACACTGCATGTTGGTGAAGGGCATATTGAAGAAGGATCAGCCGAGTGGTTCTTGTGGGAGAACAACTCCATTTGGCTCACTAACTTCACACACCATCAGGCTTCCAAGCAGCTCTCAAGGAAACTCAGTTTTCAAACTCTATGCTTAGTGCCCTTTGAGTGCCTAGGACTGAAATGAAGCTTGGTGAGCATCCCACACAAACGAATGCTCCACATGCGGGTTTCACATGCCACCAACTCCACATTCTCAGGCAACTTCAGCGCCACAGCCGTTTTCAGATAGCCCTCAATGCAAAGGCTCTACACGCAAATATTGGTGTGAGAGCTAATTCAATCAAGGAAGCCCTGCATGTTGGTGAAGGGCATATTGAAGAAGGATCAGCCGAGTGGTTCTTGTGGGAGAACAACTCCATTTGGCTCACTAACTTCACACACCATCAGGCTTCCAAGCAGCTCTCAAGGAAACTCAGTTTTCACACTCTATGCTTAGTGCGCTTTGAGTGCATTTTCTGGGAATGATCCTAGTAGAGCATCCCACACAATCGAATGCTCCACATGCGGGTTTCACATGCCACCAACTCCACATTCTCAGGCAACTTCAGCACCACAGCCGTTTTCAGATAGCCCTCAATGCAAAGGCTCTAGACGCAAATATGGGTGTGAGAGCTAATTCAATCAAGGAAACACTGCATGTTGGTGAAGGGCATATTGAAGAAGGATCAGCCGAGTGGTTCTTGTGGGAGAACAACTCCATTTGGCTCACTAACTTCACACACCATCAGGCTTCTAAGCAGCTCTCAAGGAAACTCAGTTTTCACACTCTATGCTTAGTGCCTTTTGATTGCATTATCTAGGATTGAACGTGGTAAAGCATCCCACACAAACGAATGCTCCACATGCGGGTTTCACATGCCACCAACTCCACATTCACAGCCAACTTCAGCGCCACCTCCGTTTTCAGATAGCCCTCAATGCAAAGGCTCTAGACGCAAATATGGGTGTGAGAGCTAATTCAATCAAGGAAACACTGCATGTTGGTGAAGGGCATATTGAAGAAGGATCAGCCGAGTGGTTCTTGTGGGAGAACAACTCCATTTGGCTCACTAACTTCACACACCATCAGGCTTCCAAGCAGCTCTCAAGGAAACTCAGTTTTCACACTCTATGCTTAACGCGCTTTGAGTGCATTTTCTGGGAATGATCCTAGTAGAGCATCCCACACAATCGAATGCTCCACATGCGGGTTTCACATGCCACCAACTCCACATTCTCAGGCAACTTCAGCGCCACAGCCGTTTTCAGACAGCCCTCAATGCAAAGGCTCTAGACGCAAATATGGGTGTGAGAGCTAATTCAATCAAGGAAACACTGCATGTTGGTGAAGGGCATATTGAAGAAGGATCAGCCGAGTGGTTCTTGTGGGAGAACAACTCCATTTGGCTCACTAACTTCACACACCATCAGGCTTCTAAGCAGCTCTCAAGGAAACTCAGTTTTCACACTCTATGCTTAGTGCCTTTTGATTGCATTATCTAGGATTGAACGTGGTAGAGCATCCCACACAAACGAATGCTCCACATGCGGGTTTCACATGCCACCAACTCCACATTCTCAGGCAACTTCAGCGCCACCTCCGTTTTCAGATAGCCCTCAATGCAAAGGCTCTAGACGCAAATATGGGTGTGAGAGCTAATTCAATCAAGGAAACACTGCATGTTGGTGAAGGGCATATTGAAGAAGGATCAGCCGAGTGGTTCTTGTGGGAGAACAACTCCATTTGGCTCACTAACTTCACACACCATCAGGCTTCCAAGCAGCTCTCAAGGAAACTCAGTTTTCACACTCTATGCTTAGTGCCCTTTGAGTGCATTATCTAGGAATGAACTTGGTAAAGCATTCCACACAAACGAATGCTCCACATGCGGGTTTCACATGCCACCAACTCCACATTCACAGGCAACTTCAGCGCCACAGCCGTTTTCAGATAGCCCTCAATGCAAAGGCTCTAGACGCAAATATGGGTGTGAGAGCTAATTCAATCAAGGAAACACTGCATGTTGGTGAAGGGCATATTGAAGAAGGATCAGCCGAGTGGTTCTTGTGGGAGAACAACTCCATTTGGCTCACTAACTTCACACACCATCAGGCTTCCAAGCAGCTCTCAAGGAAACTCAGTTTTCAAACTCTATGCTTAGTGCCCTTTGAGTGCCTAGGAGTGAAATGAAGCTTGGTGAGCATCCCACACAAACGAATGCTCCACATGCGGGTTTCACATGCCACCAACTCCACATTCTCAGGCAACTTCAGCGCCACAGCCGTTTTCAGATAGCCCTCAATGCAAAGGCTCTACACGCAAATATTGGTGTGAGAGCTAATTCAATCAAGGAAGCCCTGCATGTTGGTGAAGGGCATATTGAAGAAGGATCAGCCGAGTGGTTCTTGTGGGAGAACAACTCCATTTGGCTCACTAACTTCACACACCATCAGGCTTCCAAGCAGCTCTCAAGGAAACTCAGTTTTCACACTCTATGCTTAGTGCCCTTTGAGTGCATTTTCTGGGAATGATCCTAGTAGAGCATCCCACACAATCGAATGCTCCACATGCGGGTTTCACATGCCACCAACTCCACATTCTCAGGCAACTTCAGCACCACAGCCGTTTTCAGATAGCCCTCAATGCAAAGGCTCTAGACGCAAATATGGGTGTGAGAGCTAATTCAATCAAGGAAACACTGCATGTTGGTGAAGGGCATATTGAAGAAGGATCAGCCGAGTGGTTCTTGTGGGAGAACAACTCCATTTGGCTCACTAACTTCACACACCATCAGGCTTCTAAGCAGCTCTTAAGGAAACTCAGTTTTCACACTCTATGTTTAGTGCCTTTTGATTGCATTATCTAAAATGGAACCTGGTAGAGCATCCCACACAAACGAATGCTCCACATGCGGGTTTCACATGCCACCAACTCCACATTCACAGGCAACTTCAGCGCCACAGCCGTTTTCAGATAGCCCTCAATGCAAAGGCTCAAGACGCAAATATTGGTGTGACAGCTAATTCAATCAAGGAAACACTGCATGTTGGTGAAGGGCATATTGAAGAAGGATCAGCCGAGTGGTTCTTGTGGGAGAACAACTCCATTTGGCTCACTAACTTCACACACCATCAGGCTTCCAAGCAGCTCTCAAGGAAACTCAGTTTTCACACTCTATGCTTAGTGCCCTTTGAGTGCCTAGGACTGAAATGAAGCTTGGTGAGCATCCCACACAATCGAATGCTCCACATGCGGGTTTCACATGCCACCAACTCCACAATCTCAGGCTACTTCAGCGCCACAGCCGTTTTCAGATAGCCCTCAATGCAAAGGCTCTAGACGCAAATATGGGTGTGAGAGCTAATTCAATCAAGGAAACACTGCATGTTGGTGAAGGGCATATTGAAGAAGGATCAGCCGAGTGGTTCTTGTGGGAGAACAACTCCATTTGGCTCACTAACTTCACACACCATCAGGCTTCCAAGCAGCTCTCAAGGAAACTCAGTTTTCACACTCTATGCTTAGTGCCCTTTGAGTGCCTAGGCCTGAAATGAAGCTTGGTGAGCATCCCACACAAACGAATGCTCCACATGCGGGTTTCACATGCCACCAACTCAACATTCTCAGGCAACTTCAGCGCCACAGCCGTTTTCAGATAGCCCTCAATGCAAAGGCTCTAGACGCAAATATGGGTGTGAGAGCTAATTCAATCAAGGAAACACTGCATGTTGGTGAAGGGCATATTGAAGAAGGATCAGCCGAGTGGTTCTTGTGGGAGAACAACTCCATTTGGCTCACTAACTTCACACACCATCAGGCTTCCAAGCAGCTCTCAAGGAAACTCAGTTTTCACACTCTATGCTTAGTGCCCTTTGAGTGCATTATCTAGGAATGATCCTGGTAGAGCATCCCACACAATCGAATGCTCCACATGCGGGTTTCACATGCCACCAACTCCACATTCTCAGGCAACTTCAGCGCCACAGCCGTTTTCAGATAGCCCTCAATGCAAAGGCTCTAGACGCAAATATTGGTGTGAGAGCTAATTCAATCAAGGAAACACTGCATGTTGGTGAAGGGCATATTGAAGAAGGATCAGCCGAGTGGTTCTTGTGGGAGAACAACTCCATTTGGCTCACTAACTTCACACACCATCAGGCTTACAAGCAGCTCTCAAGGAAACTCAGTTTTCACACTCTATGCTTAGTGCCCTTTGAGTGCCTAGGGGTGAAATGAAGCTTGGTGAGCATCCCACACAAACGAATGCTCCACATGCGGGTTTCACATGCCACCAACTCAACATTATCAGGCAAATTCAGCGCCACAGCCGTTTTCAGATAGCCCTCAATGCAAAGGCTGTAGATGCAAATATGGGTGTGAGAGCTAATTCAATCAAGGAAGCACTGCATGTTGGTGAAGGGCATATTGAAGAAGGATCAGCCGAGTGGTTCTTGTGGGAGAACAACTCCATTTGGCTCACTAACTTCACACACCATCAGGCATCCAAGCAGCTCTCAAGGAAACTCAGTTTTCACACTCTATGTTTAGTGCCTTTTGATTGCATTATCTAGGATTCAACCTGGTAGAGCATCCCACACAAATGAATGCTCCACATGCGGGTTTCACATGCCACCAACTCCACATCCACAGGCAACTTCAGCGCCACAGCCGTTTTCAGATAGCCCTCAATGCAAAGGCTCCAGACGCAAATATTAGTGTGACAGCTAATTCAATCAAGGAAACACTGCATGTTGGTGAAGGGCATATTGAAGAAGGATCAGCCGAGTGGTTCTTGTGGGAGAACAACTCCATTTGGCTCACTAACTTCACACACCATCAGGCTTCCAAGCAGCTCTCAAGGAAACTCAGTTTTCACACTCTATGCTTAACGCGCTTTGAGTGCATTTTCTGGGAATGATCCTAGTAGAGCATCATACACAATCGAATGCTCCACATGCGGGTTTCACATGCCACCAACTCCACATTCTCAGGCAACTTCAGCACCACAGCCGTTTTCAGATAGCCCTCAATGCAAAGGCTCTAGACGCAAATATGGGTGTGAGAGCTAATTCAATCAAGGAAACACTGCATGTTGGTGAAGGGCATATTGAAGAAGGATCAGCCGAGTGGTTCTTGTGGGAGAACAACTCCATTTGGCTCACTAACTTCACACACCATCAGGCTTCCAAGCAGCTCTCAAGGAAACTCAGTTTTCACACTCTATGCTTAGTGCCCTTTGAGTGCCTAGGACTGAAATGAAGCTTGGTGAGCATCCCACACAATCGAATGCTCCACATGCGGGTTTCACATGCCACCAACTCCACAATCTCAGGCTACTTCAGCGCCACAGCCGTTTTCAGATAGCCCTCAATGCAAAGGCTCTAGACGCAAATATGGGTGTGAGAGCTAATTCAATCAAGGAAACACTGCATGTTGGTGAAGGGCATATTGAAGAAGGATCAGCCGAGTGGTTCTTGTGGGAGAACAACTCCATTTGGCTCACTAACTTCACACACCATCAGGCTTCCAAGCAGCTCTCAAGGAAACTCAGTTTTCACACTCTATGCTTAGTGCCCTTTGAGTGCATTATCTAGGAATGATCCTGGTAGAGCATCCCACACAATCGAATGCTCCACATGCGGGTTTCACATGCCACCAACTCCACATTCTCAGGCAACTTCAGCGCCACAGCCGTTTTCAGATAGCCCTCAATGCAAAGGCTCTAGACGCAAATATTGGTGTGAGAGCTAATTCAATCAAGGAAACACTGCATGTTGGTGAAGGGCATATTGAAGAAGGATCAGCCGAGTGGTTCTTGTGGGAGAACAACTCCATTTGGCTCACTAACTTCACACACCATCAGGCTTCCAAGCACCTCTCAAGGAAACTCAGTTTTCACACTCTATGCTTAGTGCCCTTTGAGTGCCTAGGGGTGAAATGAAGCTTGGTGAGCATCCCACACAAACGAATGCTCCACATGCGGGTTTCACATGCCACCAACACAACATTATCAGGCAACTTCAGCGCCACAGCCGTTTTCAGATAGCCCTCAATGCAAAGGCTCTAGACGCAAATATGGGTGTGAGAGCTAATTCAATCAAGGAAACACTGCATGTTGGTGAAGGGCATATTGAAGAAGGATCAGCCGAGTGGTTCTTGTGGGAGAACAACTCCATTTGGCTCACTAACTTCACACACCATCAGGCTTCCAAGCAGCTCTCAAGGAAACTCAGTTTTCACACTCTATGCTTAGTGCCCTTTGAGTGCATTATCTAGGAATGATCCTGGTAGAGCATCCCACACAATCGAATGCTCCACATGCGGGTTTCACATGCCACCAACTCCACATTCTCAGGAAACTTCAGCGCCACAGCCGTTTTCAGATAGCCCTCAATGCAAAGGCTCTAGACGCAAATATTGGTGTGAGAGCTAATTCAATCAAGGAAACACTGCATGTTGGTGAAGGGCATATTGAAGAAGGATCAGCCGAGTGGTTCTTGTGGGAGAACAACTCCATTTGGCTCACTAACTTCACACACCATCAGGCTTCCAAGCAGCTCTCAAGGAAACTCAGTTTTCACACTCTATGCTTAGTGCCCTTTGAGTGCCTAGGAGTGAAATGAAGCTTGGTGAGCATCCCACACAAACGAATGCTCCACATGCGGGTTTCACATGCCACCAACTCAACATTATCAGGCAACTTCAGCGCCACAGCCGTTTTCAGATAGCCCTCAATGCAAAGGCTCTAGACGCAAATATTGGTGTGAGAGCTAATTCAATCAAGGAAGCACTGCATGTTGGTGAAGGGCATATTGAAGAAGGATCAGCCGAGTGGTTCTTGTGGGAGAACAACTCCATTTGGCTCACTAACTTCACACACCATCAGGCTTCCAAGCAGCTCTCAAGGAAACTCAGTTTTCACACTCTATGCTTATTGCCCTTTGAGTGTTTAGGAGTGAAATGAAGCTTGGTAGAGCATCCCACACAAACGAATGCTCCACATGCGGGTTTCACATGCCACCAACTCCACATTCACAGGCAACGTCAGCGCCACAGCCGTTTTCAGATAGCCCTCAATGCAAAGGCTCTACACGCAAATATGGGTGTGAGAGCTAATTCAATCAAGGAAACACTGCATGTTGGTGAAGGGCATATTGAAGAAGGTTCAGCCGAGTGGTTCTTGTGGGAGAACAACTCCATTTGGCTCACTAACTTCACACACCATCAGGCTTCCAAGCAGCTCTCAAGGAAACTCAGTTTTCACACTCTATGCTTAGTGCCCTTTGAGTGCCTAGGGGTGAAATGAAGCTTGGTGAGCATCCCACACAAACGAATGCTCCACATGCGGGTTTCACATGCCACCAACTCAACATTATCAGGCAAGTTCAGCGCCACAGCCGTTTTCAGATAGCCCTCAATGCAAAGGCTCTAGATGCAAATATGGGTGTGAGAGCTAATTCAATCAAGGAAGCACTGCATGTTGGTGAAGGGCATATTGAAGAAGGATCAGCCGAGTGGTTCTTGTGGGAGAACAACTCCATTTGGCTCACTAACTTCACACACCATCAGGCATCCAAGCAGCTCTCAAGGAAACTCAGTTTTCACACTCTATGTTTAGTGCCTTTTGATTGCATTATCTAGGATTCAACCTGGTAGAGCATCCCACACAAATGAATGCTCCACATGCGGGTTTCACATGCCACCAACTCCACATTCACAGGCAACTTCAGCGCCACAGCCGTTTTCAGATAGCCCTCAATGCAAAGGCTCCAGACGCAAATATTGGTGTGACAGCTAATTCAATCAAGGAAACACTGCATGTTGGTGAAGGGCATATTGAAGAAGGATCAGCCGAGTGGTTCTTGTGGGAGAACAACTCCATTTGGCTCACTAACTTCACACACCATCAGGCTTCCAAGCACCTCTCAAGGAAACTCAGTTTTCACACTCTATGCTTAACGCGCTTTGAGTGCATTTTCTGGGAATGATCCTAGTAGAGCATCATACACAATCGAATGCTCCACATGCGGGTTTCACATGCCACCAACTCCACATTCTCAGGCAACTTCAGCACCACAGCCGTTTTCAGATAGCCCTCAATGCAAAGGCTCTAGACGCAAATATGGGTGTGAGAGCTAATTCAATCAAGGAAACACTGCATGTTGGTGAAGGGCATATTGAAGAAGGATCAGCCGAGTGGTTCTTGTGGGAGAACAACTCCATTTGGCTCACTAACTTCACACACCATCAGGCTTCCAAGCAGCTCTCAAGGAAACTCAGTTTTCACACTCTATGCTTAGTGCCCTTTGAGTGCCTAGGACTGAAATGAAGCTTGGTGAGCATCCCACACAAACGAATGCTCCACATGCGGGTTTCACATGCCACCAACTCCACAATCTCAGGCTACTTCAGCGCCACAGCCATTTTCAGATAGCCCTCAATGCAAAGGCTCTAGACGCAAATATGGGTGTGAGAGCTAATTCAATCAAGGAAACACTGCATGTTGGTGAAGGGCATATTGAAGAAGGATCAGCCGAGTGGTTCTTGTGGGAGAACAACTCCATTTGGCTCACTAACTTCACACACCATCAGGCTTCCAAGCAGCTCTCAAGGAAACTCAGTTTTCACACTCTATGCTTAGTGCCCTTTGAGTGCCTAGGCCTGAAATGAAGCTTGGTGAGCATCCCACACAAACGAATGCTCCACATGCGGGTTTCACATGCCACCAACTCAACATTCTCAGGCAACTTCAGCGCCACAGCCGTTTTCAGATAGCCCTCAATGCAAAGGCTCTAGACGCAAATATGGGTGTGAGAGCTAATTCAATCAAGGAAACACTGCATGTTGGTGAAGGGCATATTGAAGAAGGATCAGCCGAGTGGTTCTTGTGGGAGAACAACTCCATTTGGCTCACTAACTTCACACACCATCAGGCTTCCAAGCAGCTCTCAAGGAAACTCAGTTTTCACACTCTATGCTTAGTGCCCTTTGAGTGCATTATCTAGGAATGACCCTGGTAGAGCATCCCACACAATCGAATGTTCCACATGCGGGTTTCACATGCCACCAACTCCACATTCTCAGGCAACTTCAGCGCCACAGCCGTTTTCAGATAGCCCTCAATGCAAAGGCTCTAGACGCAAATATTGGTGTGAGAGCTAATTCAATCAAGGAAACACTGCATGTTGGTGAAGGGCATATTGAAGAAGGATCAGCCGAGTGGTTCTTGTGGGAGAACAACTCCATTTGGCTCACTAACTTCACACACCATCAGGCTTCCAAGCACCTCTCAAGGAAACTCAGTTTTCACACTCTATGCTTAGTGCCCTTTGAGTGCCTAGGGGTGAAATGAAGCTTGGTGAGCATCCCACACAAACGAATGCTCCACATGCGGGTTTCACATGCCACCAACACAACATTATCAGGCAACTTCAGCGCCACAGCCATTTTCAGATAGCCCTCAATGCAAAGGCTCTAGACGCAAATATGGGTGTGAGAGCTAATTCAATCAAGGAAACACTGCATGTTGGTGAAGGGCATATTGAAGAAGGATCAGCCGAGTGGTTCTTGTGGGAGAACAACTCCATTTGGCTCACTAACTTCACACACCATCAGGCTTCCAAGCAGCTCTCAAGGAAACTCAGTTTTCACACTCTATGCTTAGTGCCCTTTGAGTGCATTATCTAGGAATGATCCTGGTAGAGCATCCCACACAATCGAATGCTCCACATGCGGGTTTCACATGCCACCAACTCCACATTCTCAGGAAACTTCAGCGCCACAGCCGTTTTCAGATAGCCCTCAATGCAAAGGCTCTAGACGCAAATATTGGTGTGAGAGCTAATTCAATCAAGGAAACACTGCATGTTGGTGAAGGGCATATTGAAGAAGGATCAGCCGAGTGGTTCTTGTGGGAGAACAACTCCATTTGGCTCACTAACTTCACACACCATCAGGCTTCCAAGCAGCTCTCAAGGAAACTCAGTTTTCACACTCTATGCTTAGTGCCCTTTGAGTGCCTAGGACTGAAATGAAGCTTGGTGAGCATCCCACACAAACGAATGCTCCACATGCGGGTTTCACATGCCACCAACTCCACATTCACAGGCAACTTCAGCGCCACAGCCGTTTTCAGATAGCCCTCAATGCAAAGGCTCTAGACGCAAATATTGGTGTGAGAGCTAATTCAATCAAGGAAGCACTGCATGTTGGTGAAGGGCATATTGAAGAAGGATCAGCCGAGTGGTTCTTGTGGGAGAACAACTCCATTTGGCTCACTAACTTCACACACCATCAGGCTTCCAAGCAGCTCTCAAGGAAACTCAGTTTTCACACTCTATGCTTAGTGCCCTTTGAGTGCTTAGGAGTGAAATGAAGCTTGGTAGAGCATCCCACACAAACGAATGCTCCACATGCGGGTTTCACATGCCACCAACTCCACATTCACAGGCAACTTCAGCGCCACAGCCGTTTTCAGATAGCCCTCAATGCAAAGGCTCTAGACGCAAATATGGGTGTGAGAGCTAATTCAATCAAGGAAACACTGCATGTTGGTGAAGGGCATATTGAAGAAGGTTCAGCCGAGTGGTTCTTGTGGGAGAACAACTCCATTTGGCTCACTAACTTCACACACCATCAGGCTTCCAAGCAGCTCTCAAGGAAACTCAGTTTTCACACTCTATGCTTAGTGCCCTTTGAGTGCATTATCTAGGAATGATCCTGGTAGAGCATCCCACACAATCGAATGCTCCACATGCGGGTTTCACATGCCACCAACTCCACATTCTCAGGCAACTTCAGCGCCACAGCCGTTTTCAGATAGCCCTCAATGCAAAGGCTCTAGACGCAAATATGGGTGTGAGAGCTAATTCAATCAAGGAAACACTGCATGTTGGTGAAGGGCATATTGAAGAAGGATCAGCCGAGTGGTTCTTGTGGGAGAACAACTCCATTTGGCTCACTAACTTCACACACCATCAGGCTTCCAAGCAGCTCTCAAGGAAACTCAGTTTTCACACTCTATGCTTAGTGCCCTTTGAGTGCCTAGGAGTGAAATGAAGCTTGGTGAGCATCCCACACAAACGAATGCTCCACATGCGGATTTCACATGCCACCAACTCAACATTATCAGGCAACTTCAGCGCCACAGCCGTTTTCAGATAGCCCTCAATGCAAAGGCTCTAGATGCAAATATTGGTGTGAGAGCTAATTCAATCAAGGAAGCACTGCATGTTGGTGAAGGGCATATTGAAGAAGGATCAGCCGAGTGGTTCTTGTGGGAGAACAACTCCATTTGGCTCACTAACTTCACACACCATCAGGCATCCAAGCAGCTCTCAAGGAAACTCAGTTTTCACACTCTATGTTTAGTGCCTTTTGATTGCATTATATAGGATTGAACCTGGTAGAGCATCCCACACAAACGAATGCTCCACATGCGGGTTTCACATGCCACCAACTCCACATTCACAGGCAACTTCAGCGCCACAGCCGTTTTCAGATAGCCCTCAATGCAAAGGCTCCAGACGCAAATATTGGTGTGACAGCTAATTCAATCAAGGAAACACTGCATGTTGGTGAAGGGCATATTGAAGAAGGATCAGCCAAGTGGTTCTTGTGGGAGAACAACTCCATTTGGCTCACTAACTTCACACACCATCAGGCTTCCAAGCAGCTCTCAAGGAAACTCAGTTTTCACACTCTATGCTTAGTGCCCTTTGAGTGCCTAGGACTGAAATGAAGCTTGGTGAGCATCCCACACAATCGAATGCTCCACATGCGGGTTTCACATGCCACCAACTCAACATTCTCAGGCAACTTCAGCGCCACAGCCGTTTTCAGATAGCCCTCAATGCAAAGGCTCTAGACGCAAATATTGGTTTGAGAGCTAATTCAATCAAGGAAACACTGCATGTTGGTGAAGGGCATATTGAAGAAGGATCAGCCGAGTGGTTCTTGTGGGAGAACAACTCCATTTGGCTCACTAACTTCACACACCATCAGGCTTCCAAGCACCTCTCAAGGAAACTCAGTTTTCACACTCTATGCTTAGTGCCCTTTGAGTGCCTAGGACTGAAATGAAACTTGGTGAGCATCCCACACAAACGAATGCTCCACATGCGGGTTTCACATGCCACCAACTCAACATTCACAGGCAACTTCAGCGCCACAGCCGTTTTCAGATAGCCCTCAATGCAAAGGCTCTAGACGCAAATATTGGTGTGAGAGCTAATTCAATCAAGGAAACACTGCATGTTGGTGAAGGGCATATTGAAGAAGGATCAGCCGAGTGGTTCTTGTGGGAGAACAACTCCATTTGGCTCACTAACTTCACACACCATCAGGCTTCCAAGCAGCTCTCAAGGAAACTCAGTTTTCACACTCTATGCTTAACGCCCTTTGAGTGCATTATCTAGGAATGATCCTGGTAGAGCATCCCACACAATCGAATGCTCCACATGCGGGTTTCACATGCCACCAACTCCACATTCTCAGGCAACTTCAGCGCCACAGCCGTTTTCAGATAGCCCTCAATGCAAAGGCTCTAGACGCAAATATTGGTGTGAGAGCTAATTCAATCAAGGAAACACTGCATGTTGGTGAAGGGCATATTGAAGAAGGATCAGCCGAGTGGTTCTTGTGGGAGAACAACTCCATTTGGCTCACTAACTTCACACACCATCAGGCTTCCAAGCAGCTCTCAAGGAAACTCAGTTTTCACACTCTATGCTTAGTGCCCTTTGAGTGCCTAGAAGTGAAATGAAGCTTGGTGAGCATCCCACACAAACGAATGCTCCACATGCGGGTTTCACATGCCACCAACTCCACATTCACAGGCAACTTCAGCGCCACAGCCGTTTTCAGATAGCCCTCAATGCAAAGGCTCTAGACGCAAATATGGGTGTGAGAGCTAATTCAATCAAGGAAACACTGCATGTTGGTGAAGGGCATATTGAAGAAGGATCAGCCGAGTGGTTCTTGTGGGAGAACAACTCCATTTGGCTCACTAACTTCACACACCATCAGGCTTCCAAGCAGCTCTCAAGGAAACTCAGTTTTCACACTCTATGCTTAGTGCCCTTTGAGTGCATTATCTAGGAATGATCCTGGTAGAGCATCCCACACAATCGAATGCTCCACATGCGGGTTTCACATGCCACCAACTCCACATTCTCAGGCAACTTCAGCGCCACAGCCGTTTTCAGATAGCCCTCAATGCAAAGGCTCTAGACGCAAATATTGGTGTGAGAGCTAATTCAATCAAGGAAACACTGCATGTTGGTGAAGGGCATATTGAAGAAGGATCAGCCGAGTGGTTCTTGTGGGAGAACAACTCCATTTGGCTCACTAACTTCACACACCATCAGGCTTCCAAGCAGCTCTCAAGGAAACTCAGTTTTCACACTCTATGCTTAGTGCCCTTTGAGTGCCTAGAAGTGAAATGAAGCTTGGTGAGCATCCCACACAAACGAATGCTCCACATGCGGGTTTCACATGCCACCAACTCCACATTCACAGGCAACTTCAGCGCCACAGCCGTTTTCAGATAGCCCTCAATGCAAAGGCTCTAGACGCAAATATGGGTGTGAGAGCTAATTCAATCAAGGAAACACTGCATGTTGGTGAAGGGCATATTGAAGAAGGATCAGCCGAGTGGTTCTTGTGGGAGAACAACTCCATTTGGCTCACTAACTTCACACACCATCAGGCTTCCAAGCAGCTCTCAAGGAAACTCAGTTTTCACACTCTATGCTTAGTGCCCTTTGAGTGCATTATCTAGGAATGATCCTGGTAGAGCATCCCACACAATCGAATGCTCCACATGCGGGTTTCACATGCCACCAACTCCACATTCTCAGGCAACTTCAGCGCCACAGCCGTTTTCAGATAGCCCTCAATGCAAAGGCTCTAGATGCAAATATTGGTGTGAGAGCTAATTCAATCAAGGAAACACTGCATGTTGGTGAAGGGCATATTGAAGAAGGATCAGCCGAGTGGTTCTTGTGGGAGAACAACTCCATTTGGCTCACTAACTTCACACACCATCAGGCTTCCAAGCAGCTCTCAAGGAAACTCAGTTTTCACACTCTATGCTTAGTGCCCTTTGAGTGCCTAGGACTGAAATGAAGCTTGGTGAGCATCCCACACAAACGAATGCTCCACATGCGGGTTTCACATGCCACCAACTCCACATTCACAGGCAACTTCAGCGCCACAGCCGTTTTCAGATAGCCCTCAATGCAAAGGCTCTAGACGCAAATATTGGTGTGAGAGCTAATTCAATCAAGGAAGCACTGCATGTTGGTGAAGGGCATATTGAAGAAGGATCAGCCGAGTGGTTCTTGTGGGAGAACAACTCCATTTGGCTCACTAACTTCACACACCATCAGGCTTCCAAGCAGCTCTCAAGGAAACTCAGTTTTCACACTCTATGCTTATTGCCCTTTGAGTGCTTAGGAGTGAAATGAAGCTTGGTGAGCATCCCACACAAACGAATGCTCCACATGCGGGTTTCACATGCCACCAACTCCACATTCACAGGCAACTTCAGCGCCACAGCCGTTTTCAGATAGCCCTCAATGCAAAGGCTCTAGACGCAAATATGGGTGTGAGAGCTAATTCAATCAAGGAAACACTGCATGTTGGTGAAGGGCATATTGAAGAAGGTTCAGCCGAGTGGTTCTTGTGGAACAACTCCATTTGGCTCACTAACTTCACACACCATCAGGCTTCCAAGCAGCTCTCAAGGAAACTCAGTTTTCACACTCTATGCTTAGTGCCCTTTGAGTGCATTATCTAGGAATGATCCTGGTAGAGCATCAGACACAATCGAATGCTCCACATGCGGGTTTCACATGCCACCAACTCCACATTCTCAGGCAACTTCAGCGCCACAGCCGTTTTCAGATAGCCCTCAATGCAAAGGCTCTAGACGCAAATATTGGTGTGAGAGCTAATTCAATCAAGGAAACACTGCATGTTGGTGAAGGGCATATTGAAGAAGGATCAGCCGAGTGGTTCTTGTGGGAGAACAACTCCATTTGGCTCACTAACTTCACACACCATCAGGCTTCCAAGCAGCTCTCAAGGAAACTCAGTTTTCACACTCTATGCTTAGTGCCCTTTGAGTGCCTAGGAGTGAAATGAAGCTTGGTGAGCATCCCACACAAACGAATGCTCCACATGCGGGTTTCACATGCCACCAACTCCACATTCTCAGGCAACTTCAGCGCCACAGCCGTTTTCAGATAGCCCTCAATGCAAAGGCTCTAGACGCAAATATTGGTGTGAGAGCTAATTCAATCAAGGAAGCACTGCATGTTGGTGAAGGGCATATTGAAGAAGGATCAGCCGAGTGGTTCTTGTGGGAGAAAACTCCATTTGGCTCACTAACTTCACACAAGATCAGGCATCCAAGCAGCTCTCAAGGAAACTCAGTTTTCACACTCTATGTTTAGTGCCTTTTGATTGCATTATCTAGGATTGAACCTGGTAGAGCATCCCACACAAACGAATGCTCCACATGCGGGTTTCACATGCCACCAACTCCACATTCACAGGCAACTTCAGCGCCACAGCCGTTTTCAGATAGCCCTCAATGCAAAGGCTCTAGACGCAAATATTGGTGTGAGAGCTAATTCAATCAAGGAAACACTGCATGTTGGTGAAGGGCATATTGAAGAAGGATCAGCCGAGTGGTTCTTGTGGGAGAACAACTCCATTTGGCTCACTAACTTCACACACCATCAGGCTTCCAAGCAGCTCTCAAGGAAACTCAGTTTTCACACTCTATGCTTAGTGCCCTTTGAGTGCCTAGGAGTGAAATGAAGCTTGGTGAGCATCCCACACAAACGAATGCTCCACATGCGGGTTTCACATGCCACCAACTCCACATTCTCAGGCAACTTCAGCACCACAGCCGTTTTCAGATAGCCCTCAATGCAAAGGCTCTGGATGCAAATATTGGTGTGAGAGCTAATTCAATCAAGGAAGCACTGCATGTTGGTGAAGGGCATATTGAAGAAGGATCAGCCGAGTGGTTCTTGTGGGAGAACAACTCCATTTGGCTCACTAACTTCACACACCATCAGGCTTCCAAGCACCTCTCAAGGAAACTCAGTTTTCACACTCTATGCTTAGTGCCCTTTGAGTGCCTAGGACTGAAATGAAACTTGGTGAGCATCCCACACAAACGAATGCTCCACATGCGGGTTTCACATGCCACCAACTCCACATTCTCAGGCAACTTCAGCGCCACAGCCGTTTTCAGATAGCCCTCAATGCAAAGGCTCTAGACGCAAATATGGGTGTGAGAGCTAATTCAATCAAGGAAACACTGCATGTTGGTGAAGGGCATATTGAAGAAGGATCAGCCGAGTGGTTCTTGTGGGAGAACAACTCTATTTGGCTCACTAACTTCACACACCATCAGGCTTCCAAGCAGCTCTCAAGGAAACTCAGTTTTCACACTCTATGCTTAGTGCCCTTTGAGTGCCTAGGACTGAAATGAAGCTTGGTGAGCATTCCACACAAACGAATGCTCCACATGCGGGTTTCACATGCCACCAACTCCACATTCTCAGGCAACTTCAGCGCCACAGCCGTTTTCAGATAGCCCTCAATGCAAAGGCTCTACACGCAAATATTGGTGTGAGAGCTAATTCAATCAAGGAAACACTGCATGTTGGTGAAGGGCATATTGAAGAAGGATCAGCCGAGTGGTTCTTGTGGGAGAACAACTCCATTTGGCTCACTAACTTCACACACCATCAGGCTTCCAAGCAGCTCTCAAGGAAACTCAGTTTTCACACTCTATGCTTAGTGCCCTTTGAGTGCCTAGGAGTGAAATGAAGCTTGGTGAGCATCCCACACAAACGAATGCTCCACATGCGGGTTTCACATGCCACCAACTCCACATTCTCAGGCAACTTCAGCACCACAGCCGTTTTCAGATAGCCCTCAATGCAAAGGCTCTGGATGCAAATATTGGTGTGAGAGCTAATTCAATCAAGGAAGCACTGCATGTTGGTGAAGGGCATATTGAAGAAGGATCAGCCGAGTGGTTCTTGTGGGAGAACAACTCCATTTGGCTCACTAACTTCAAACACCATCAGGCTTCCAAGCACCTCTCAAGGAAACTCAGTTTTCACACTCTATGCTTAGTGCCCTTTGAGTGCCTAGGACTGAAATGAAACTTGGTGAGCATCCCACACAAACGAATGCTCCACATGCGGGTTTCACATGCCACCAACTCAACATTCTCAGGCAACTTCAGCGCCACAGCCGTTTTCAGATAGCCCTCAATGCAAAGGCTCTAGACGCAAATATGGGTGTGAGAGCTAATTCAATCAAGGAAACACTGCATGTTGGTGAAGGGCATATTGAAGAAGGATCAGCCGAGTGGTTCTTGTGGGAGAACAACTCCATTTGGCTCACTAACTTCACACACCATCAGGCTTCCAAGCAGCTCTCAAGGAAACTCAGTTTTCACACTCTATGCTTAACGCCCTTTGAGTGCATTATCTAGAAATGATCCTGGTAGAGCATCCCACACAATCGAATGCTCCACATGCGGGTTTCACATGCCACCAACTCCACATTCTCAGGCAACTTCAGCGCCACAGCCGTTTTCAGATAGCCCTCAATGCAAAGGCTCTAGACGCAAATATTGGTGTGAGAGCTAATTCAATCAAGGAAACACTGCATGTTGGTGAAGGGCATATTGAAGAAGGATCAGCCGAGTGGTTCTTGTGGGAGAACAACTCCATTTGGCTCACTAACTTCACACACCATCAGGCTTCCAAGCAGCTCTCGAGGAAACTCAGTTTTCACACTCTATGCTTAGTGCCCTTTGAGTGCTTAGGAGTGAAATGAAGCTTGGTGAGCATCCCACACAAACGAATGCTCCACATGCGGGTTTCACATGCCACCAACTCCACATTCTCAGGCAACTTCAGCATCACAGCCGTTTTCAGATAGCCCTCAATGCAAAGGCTCTAGACGCAAATATGGGTGTGAGAGCTAATTCAATCAAGGAAACACTGCATGTTGGTGAAGGGCATATTGAAGAAGGATCAGCCGAGTGGTTCTTGTGGGAGAACAACTCCATTTGGCTCACTAACTTCACACACCATCAGGCTTCCAAGCACCTCTCAAGGAAACTCAGTTTTCACACTCTATGCTTAGTGCCCTGTGTGTGCATTATCTCAGAACGAACCTGGTAGAGCATCCCACACAAACGAATGCTCCACATGCGGGTTTCACATGCCACCAACTCCACATTCTCAGGCAACTTCAGCGCCACAGCCGTTTTCAGATAGCCCTCAATGCAAAGGCTCTAGACGCAAATATGGGTGTGAGAGCTAATTCAATCAAGGAAACACTGCATGTTGGTGAAGGGCATATTGAAGAAGGATCAGCCGAGTGGTTTTTGTGGGAGAACAACTCCATTTGGCTCACTAACTTCACACACCATCAGGCTTCCAAGCAGCTCTCAAGGAAACTCAGTTTTCACACTCTATGCTTAGTGCCCTTTGAGTGCCTAGGAGTGAAATGAAGCTTGGTAGAGCATCCCACACAAACGAATGCTCCACATGCGGGTTTCACATGCCACCAACTCCACATTCTCAGGCAACTTCAGCACCACAGCCGTTTTCAGATAGCCCTCAATGCAAAGGCTCTGGATGCAAATATGGTGTGTGAAAGCTAATTCAATCAAGGAAGCACTGCATGTTGGTGAAGGGCATATTGAAGAAGGATCAGCCGAGTGGTTCTTGTGGGAGAACAACTCCATTTGGCTCACTAACTTCACACACCATCAGGCTTCCAAGCAGCTCTCAAGAAACTCAGTTTTCACACTCTATGCTTAACGCGCTTTGAGTGCATTTCTGGGAATGATCCTAGTAGAGCATCCCACACAATCGAATGCTCCACATGCGGGTTTCACATGCCACCAACTCACATTCTCAGGCAACTTCAGCACCACAGCCGTTTTCAGATAGCCCTCAATGCAAAGGCTCTAGACGCAAATATTGGTGTGAGAGCTAATTCAATCAAGGAAACACTGCATGTTGGTGAAGGGCATATTGAAGAAGGATCAGCCGAGTGGGTTCTTGTGGGAGAACAACTCCATTTGGCTCACTAACTTCACACACCATCAGGCTTCCAAGCACCTCTCAAGGAAACTCAGTTTTCACACTCTATGCTTAGTGCCCTTTGAGTGCCTAGGACTGAAATGAAACTTGGTGAGCATCCCACACAAACGAATGCTCCACATGCGGGTTTCACATGCCACCAACTCCACATTCTCAGGCAACTTCAGCGCCACAGCCGTTTTCAGATAGCCCTCAATGCAAAGGCTCTAGACGCAAATATGGGTGTGAGAGCTAATTCAATCAAGGAAACACTGCATGTTGGTGAAGGGCATATTGAAGAAGGATCAGCCGAGTGGTTCTTGTGGGAGAACAACTCTATTTGGCTCACTAACTTCACACACCATCAGGCTTCCAAGCAGCTCTCAAGGAAACTCAGTTTTCACACTCTTATGCTTTAGTGCCCTTTGAGTGCCTAGGACTGAAATGAAGCTTGGTGAGCATTCCACACAAACGAATGCTCCACATGCGGGTTTCACATGCCACCAACTCCACATTCTCAGGCAACTTCAGCGCCACAGCCGTTTTCAGATAGCCCTCAATGCAAAGGCTCTACACGCAAATATTGGTGTGAGAGCTAATTCAATCAAGGAAACACTGCATGTTGGTGAAGGGCATATTGAAGAAGGATCAGCCGAGTGGTTCTTGTGGGAGAACAACTCCATTTGGCTCACTAACTTCACACACCATCAGGCTCCAAGCAGCTCTCAAGGAAACTCAGTTTTCACACTCTATGCTTAGTGCCCTTTTAGTGCCTAGGAGTGAAATGAAGCTTGGTGAGCATCCCACACAAACGAATGCTCCACATGCGGGTTTCACATGCCACCATCTCCACATTCTCAGGCAACTTCAGCACCACAGCCGTTTTCAGATAGCCCTCAATGCAAAGGCTCTGGATGCAAATATTGGTGTGAGAGCTAATTCAATCAAGGAAGCACTGCATGTTGGTGAAGGGCATATTGAAGAAGGATCAGCCGAGTGGTTCTTGTGGGAGAACAACTCCATTTGGCTCACTAACTTCAAACACCATCAGGCTTCCAAGCACTCTCAAGGAAACTCAGTTTTCACACTCTATGCTTAGTTCCCTTTGAGTGCCTAGGACTGAAATGAAACTTGGTGAGCATCCCACACAAACGAATGCTCCACATGCGGGTTTCACATGCCACCAACTCAACATTCTCAGGCAACTTCAGCGCCACAGCCGTTTTCAGATAGCCCTCAATGCAAAGGCTCTAGACGCAAATATGGTGTGAGAGCTATTTCAATCAAGGAAACACTGCATGTTGGTGAAGGGCATATTGAAGAAGGATCAGCCGAGTGGTTTCTTCGTGGGAGAACAACTCCATTTGGCTCACTAACTTCACACACCATCAGGCTTCCAAGCAGCTCTCAAGGAAACTCAGTTTTCACACTCTATGCTTAACGCCCTTTGAGTGCATTATCTAGAAATGATCCTGGTAGAGCATCCCACACAATCGAATGCTCCACATGCGGGTTTCACATGCCACCAACTCCACATTCTCAGGCAACTTCAGCGCCACAGCCGTTTTCAGATAGCCCTCAATGCAAAGGCTCTAGACGCAAATATGGGTGTGAGAGCTAATTCAATCAAGGAAACACTGCATGTTGGTGAAGGGCATATTGAAGAAGGATCAGCCGAGTGGTTCTTGTGGGAGAACAACTCCATTTGGCTCACTAACTTCACACACCATCAGGCTTCCAAGCAGCTCTCGAGGAAACTCAGTTTTCACACTCTATGCTTAGTGCCCTTTGAGTGCTTAGGAGTGAAATGAAGCTTGGTGAGCATCCCACACAATACGAATGCTCCACATGCGGGTTTCACATGCCACCAACTCCACATTCTCAGGCAACTTCAGCATCACAGCCGTTTTCAGATAGCCCTCAATGCAAAGGCTCTAGACGCAAATATGGGTGTGAGAGCTAATTCAATCAAGGAAACACTGCATGTTGGTGAAGGGCATATTGAAGAAGGATCAGCCGAGTGGTTCTTGTGGGGAGAACAACTCCATTTGGCTCACTAACTTCACACACCATCAGGCTTCCAAGCAGCTCTCAAGGAAACTCAGTTTTCACACTCTATGCTTAGTGCCCTGTGTGTGCATTATCTCAGAACGAACCTGGTAGAGCATCCCACACAAACGAATGCTCCACATGCGGGTTTCACATGCACCAACTCCACATTCTCAGGCAACTTCAGCGCCACAGCCGTTTTCAGATAGCCCTCAATGCAAAGGCTCTGGATGCAAATATTGGTGTGAGAGCTAATTCAATCAAGGAAGCACTGCATGTGGGTGAAGGGCATATTGAAGAAGGATCAGCCGAGTGGTTCTTGTGGGAGAACAACTCCATTTGGCTCACTAACTTCACACACCATCAGGCTTCCAAGCAGCTCTCAAGGAAACTCAGTTTTCACACTCTATGCTTAACGCGCCTTTCGAGTGCATTTTCTGGGAATGATCCTAGTAGAGCATCCCACACAATCGAATGCTCCACATGCGGGTTTCACATGCCACCAACTCCACATTCTCAGGCAACTTCAGCACCACAGCCGTTTTCAGATAGCCCTCAATGCAAAGGCTCTAGACGCAAATATTGTGTGAGAGCTAATTCAATCAAGGAAACACTGCATGTTGGTGAATGGGCATATTGAAGAAGGATCAGCCGAGTGGTTCTTGTGGGAGAACAACTCCATTTGGCTCACTAACTTCACACACCATCAGGCTTCCAAGCAGCTCTCAAGGAAACTCAGTTTTCACACTCTATGCTTAGTGCCTTTGGATTGCATTATCTAGGATTGAACGTGGTAAAGCATCCCACACAAACGAATGCTCCACATGCGGGTTTCACATGCCACCAACTCCACATTCACAGGCAACTTCAGCGCCACCTCCGTTTTCAGATAGCCCTCAATGCAAAGGCTCTAGACGCAAATATGGGTGTGAGAGCTAATTCAATCAAGGAACACTGCATGTTGGTGAAGGGCATATTGAAGAAGGATCAGCCGAGTGGTTCTTGTGGGAGAACAACTCCATTTGGCTCACTAACTTCACACACCATCAGGCTTCCAAGCAGCTCTCAAGGAA
The DNA here is from genome assembly GCF_030435755.1 of Ochotona princeps. NCBI lineage: Eukaryota > Metazoa > Chordata > Mammalia > Lagomorpha > Ochotonidae > Ochotona > Ochotona princeps. Next base: position 59,475 of record NW_026701548.1, on the reverse strand, counting down.
ACTCAGTTTTCACACTCTATGCTTAGTGCCCTTTGAGTGACTAGGACTGAAATGAAGCTTGGTGAGCATCCCACACAATCGAATGCTCCACATGCGGGTTTCACATGCCACCAACTCCACATTCTCAGGCAACTTCAGCGCCACAGCCGTTTTCAGATAGCCCTCAATGCAAAGGCTCTAGACGCAAATATTGGTGTGAGAGCTAATTCAATCAAGGAAACACTGCATGTTGGTGAAGGGCATATTGAAGAAGGATCAGCCGAGTGGTTCTTGTGGAGAACAACTCCATTTGGCTTACTAACTTCACACACCATCAGGCTTCCAAGCAGCTCTCAAGGAAACTCAGTTTTCACACTCTATGCTTAGTGCCCTTTGAGTGCTTAGGAGTGAAATGAAGCTTGGTGAGCATCCCACACAAACGAATGCTCCACATGCGGGTTTCACATGCCACCAACTCCACATTCACAGGCAACTTCAGCGCCACAGCCGTTTTCAGATAGCCCTCAATGCAAAGGCTCTAGACGCAAATATTGGTGTGAGAGCTAATTCAATCAAGGAAACACTGCATGTTGGTGAAGGGCATATTGAAGAAGGATCAGCCGAGTGGTTCTTGTGGGAGAACAACTCCATTTGGCTCACTAACTTCACACACAATCAGGCTTCAAAGCAGCTCTCAAGGAAACTCAGTTTTCACACTCTATGCTTAACGCGCTTGAGTGCATTTTCTGGGAATGATCCTAGTAGAGCATCCCACACAATCGAATGCTCCACATGCGGGTTTCACATGCCACCAACTCCACATTCTCAGGCAACTTCAGCACCACAGCCGTTTTCAGATAGCCCTCAATGCAAAGGCTCTAGACGCAAATATGGGTGTGAGAGCTAATTCAATCAAGGAAACACTGCATGTTGGTGAAGGGCATATTGAAGAAGGATCAGCCGAGTGGTTCTTGTGGGAGAACAACTCCATTTGGCTCACTAACTTCACACACCATCAGGCTTCCAAGCAGCTCTCAAGGAAACTCAGTTTTCACACTCTATGCTTAGTGCCTTTTGATTGCATTATCTAGGATTGAACGTGGTAAAGCATCCCACACAAACGAATGCTCCACATGCGGGTTTCACATGCCAACAACTCCACATTCTCAGGCAACTTCAGCGCCACAGCCGTTTTCAGATAGCCCTCAATGCAAAGGCTCTAGACGCAAATATTGGTGTGAGAGCTAATTCAATCAAGGAAACACTGCATGTTGGTGAAGGGTATATTGAAGAAGGATCAGCCGAGTGGTTCTTGTGGGAGAACAACTCCATTTGGCTCACTAACTTCACACACCATCAGGCTTCCAAGCAGCTCTCAAGGAAACTCAGTTTTCACACTCTATGCTTAGTGCCCTTTGAGTGCCTAGACTGAAATGAAGCTTGGTAAGCATCCCACACAATCGAATGCTCCACATGCGGGTTTCACATGCCACCAACTCCACATTCTCAGGCAACTTGAGCGCCACATCCGTTTTCAGATAGCCCTCAATGCAAAGGCTCTAGACGCAAATATTGGTGTGAGAGCTAATTCAATCAATATGGTAACACTGCATGTTGGTGAAGGGCATATTGAAGAAGGATCAGCCGAGTGGTTCTTGTGGGAGAACAACTCCATTTGGCTCACTAACTTCACACACCATCAGGCTTCCAAGCAGCTCTCAAGGAAACTCAGTTTTCACACTCTATCCTTAGTGCCCTTTGAGTGCCTAGGACTGAAATGAAACTTGTGAGCATCCCACACAAACGAATGCTCCACATGCGGGTTTCACATGCCACCAACTCAACATTCTCAGGCAACTTCAGCGCCACAGCCGTTTTCAGATAGCCCTCAATGCAAAGGCTCTAGACGCAAATATGGGTGTGAGAGCTAATTCAATCAAGGAAACACTGCATGTTGGTGAAGGGCATATTGAAGAAGGATCAGCCGAGTGGTTCTTGTGGGAGAACAACTCCATTTGGCTCACTAACTTCACACACCATCAGGCTTCCAAGCAGCTCTCAAGGAAACTCAGTTTTCACACTCTATGCTTAACGCCCTTTGAGTGCATTATCTAGGAATGATCCTGGTAGAGCATCCCACACATCGAATGCTCCACATGCGGGTTTCACATGCCACCAACTCCACATTCTCAGGCAACTTCAGCGAAACAGCCGTTTTCAGATAGCCCTCAATGCAAAGGCTCTAGACGCAAATATTGGTGTGAGAGCTAATTCAATCAAGGAAACACTGCATGTTGGTGAAGGGCATATTGAAGAAGGATCAGCCGAGTGGTTCTTGTGGGAGAACAACTCCATTTGGCTCACTAACTTCACACACCATCAGGCTTCCAAGCAGCTCTCAAGGAAACTCAGTTTTCACACTCTATGCTTAGTGCCCTTTGAGTGCTTAGGAGTGAAATGAAGCTTGGTGAGCATCCCACACAAACGAATGCTCCACATGCGGGTTTCACATGCCACCAACTCCACATTCACAGGCAACTTCAGCGCCACAGCCGTTTTCAGATAGCCCTCAATGCAAAGGCTCTAGACGCAAATATGGGTGTGAGAGCTAATTCAATCAAGGAAACACTGCATGTTGGTGAAGGGCATATTGAAGAAGGATCAGCCGAGTGGTTCTTGTGGGAGAACAACTCCATTTGGCTCACTAACTTCACACACCATCAGGCTTCCAAGCAGCTCTCAAGAAAACTCAGTTTTCACACTCTAGGCTTAACGCGCTTTGAGTGCATTTTCTGGGAATGATCCTAGTAGAGCATCCAACACAATCGAATGCTCCACATGCGGGTTTCACATGCCACCAACTCCACATTCTCAGGCAACTTCAGCGCCACAGCCGTTTTTCAGATAGCCCTCAATGCAAAGGCTCTAGACGCAAATATGGGTGTGAGAGCTAATTCAATCAAGGAAACACTGCATGTTGGTGAAGGGCATATTGAAGAAGGATCAGCCGAGTGGTTCTTGTGGGAGAACAACTCCATTTGGCTCACTAACTTCACACACCATCAGGTTTCTAAGCCGCTCTCAAGGAAACTCAGTTTTCACACTCTATGCTTAGTGCCTTTTGATTGCATTATCTAGGATTGAACGTGGTAAAGCATCCCACACAAACGAATGCTCCACATGCGGGGTTTCACATGCCACCAACTCCACATTCTCAGGCAACTTCAAAGCGCCACAGCCGTTTTCAGATAGCCCTCAATGCAAAGGCTCTAGACGCAAATATTGGTGTGAGAGCTAATTCAATCAAGGAAACACTGCATGTTGGTGAAGGGCATAATGAAGAAGGATCAGCCGAGTGGTTCTTGTGGGAGAACAAACTCCATTTGGCTCACTAACTTCACACACCATCAGGCTTCCAAGCAGCTCTCAAGGAAACTCAGTTTTCACACTCTATGCTTAGTGCCCTTTGAGTGCCTAGGACTGAAATGAAGCTTGGTGAGCATCCCACACAATCGAATGCTCACATGCGGGTTTCACATGCCACCAACTCCACATTCTCAGGCAACTTCAGCGCCACAGCCGTTTTCAGATAGCCCTCAATGCAAAGGCTCTAGACGCAAATATTGGTGTGAGAGCTAATTCAATCAAGGAAAACACTGCGTGTTGGTGAAGGGCATATTGAAGAAGGATCAGCCGAGTGGTTCTTGTGGGAGAACAACTCCATTTGGCTCACTAACTTCACACACCATCAGGCATCCAAGCAGCTCTCAGGAAACTCAGTTTTCACACTCTATGCTTAGTGCCCTTTGAGTGCTTAGGACTGAAATGAAACTTGGTAAAGCATCCCACACAAACGAATGCTCCACATGCGGGTTTCACATGCCACCAACTCACATTCTCAGGCAACTTCAGCGCACAGCCGTTTTCAGATAGCCCTCAATGCAAAGGCTCTAGACGCAAATATGGGTGTGAGAGCTAATTCAATCAAGGAAACACTGCATGTTGGTGAAGGGCATATTGAAGAAGGATCAGCCGAGTGGTTCTTGTGGGAGAACAACTCCATTTGGCTCACTAACTTCACACACCATCAGGCTTCCAAGCAGCTCTCAAGGAAACTCAGTTTTCACACTCTATGCTTAGTGCCCTTTGAGTGCCTAGGACTGAAATGAAGCTTGGTCAGCATCCCACACAATCGAATGCTCCACATGCGGGTTTCACATGCCACCAACTCCACATTCTCAGGCAACTTCAGCGCCACAGCCGTTTTCAGATAGCCTCAATGCAAAGGCTCTAGACGCAAATATTGGTGTGAGAGCTAATTCAATCAAGGAAACACTGCTGTTGGTGAAGGGCATATTGAAGAAGGATCAGCCGAGTGGTTCTTGTGGGAGAACAACTCCATTTGGCTCACTAACTTCACACACCATCAGGCATCCAAGCAGCTCTCAAGGAAACTCAGTTTTCACACTCTATGCTTAGTGCCCTTTGAGTGCTTATGGACTGAATGAAACTTGGTAAAGCATCCCACACAAACGAATGCTCCACATGCGGGTTTCACATGCCACCAACTCACATTCTCAGGCAACTTCAGCGCCACAGCCGTTTTCAGATAGCCCTCAATGCAAAGGCTCTAGACGCAAATATGGGTGTGAGAGCTAATTCAATCAAGGAAACACTGCATGTTGGTGAAGGGCATATTGAAGAAGGATCAGCCGAGTGGTTCTTGTGGGAGAACAACTCCATTTGGCTCACTAACTTCACACACATCAGGCTTCCAAGCAGCTCTCAAGGAAACTCAGTTTTCACACTCTATGCTTAACGCACTTTGTGTGCATTTTTCTGGGAATGATCCTAGTAGAGCATCCCACACAATCGAATGCTCCACATGCGGGTTTCACATGCCACCAAACTCCACATTCTCAGGCAACTTCAGCACCACAGCCGTTTTCAGATAGCCCTCAATGCAAAGGCTCTAGACGCAAATATGGGTGTGAGAGCTAATTCAATCAAGGAAACACTGCATGTTGGTGAAGGGCATATTGAAGAAGGATCAGCCGAGTGGTTCTTGTGGGAGAACAACTCCATTTGGCTCACTAACTTCACACACCATCAGGTTCTAAGCAGCTCTCAAGGAAACTCAGTTTTCACACTCTATGCTTAGTGCCTTTTGATTGCATTATCTAGGATTGAACGTGGTAAAGCATCCCACACAAACGAATGCTCCACATGCGGGTTTCACATGCCACCAACTCAACATTCCTCAGGCAACTTCAGCGCCACAGCCGTTTTCAGATAGCCTCATGCAAAGGCTCTAGACGCAAATATGGGTGTGAGAGCTAATTCAATCAAGGAAACACTGCATGTTGGTGAAGGGCATATTGAAGAAGGATCAGCCGAGTGGTTCTTGTGGGAGAACAACTCCATTTGGCTCACTAACTTCACACACATCAGGCTTCCAAGCAAGCTCTCAAGGAAAACTCAGTTTTCACACTCTATGCTTAACGCCCTTTGAGTGCATTATCTAGGAATGATCCTGGTAGAGCATCCCACACAATCGAATGCTCCACATGCGGGTTTCACATGACACCAACTCCACATTCTCAGGCAACTTCAGCGCCACAGCCGTTTTCAGATAGCCCTCAATGCAAAGGTTCTACATGCAAATATTGGTGTGAGAGCTAATTCAATCAAGGAAACACTGCATGTTGGTGAAGGGCATATTGAAGAAGGATCAGCCGAGTGGTTCTTGTGGAGAACAACTCCATTTGGCTCACTAACTTCACACACCATCAGGCTTCCAAGCAGCTCTCAAGGAAACTCAGTTTTCACACTCTATGCTTAGTGCCCTTTTAGTGCTTAGGAGTGAAATGAAGCTTGGTGAGCATCCCACACAAACGAATGCTCCACATGCGGGTTTCACATTGCCACACCAACTCCACATTCTCAGGCAACTTCAGCGCCACAGCCGTTTTCAGATAGCCTCAATGCAAAGGTTCTACACGCAAATATTGGTGTGAGAGCTAATTCAATCAAGGAAACACTGCATGTTGGTGAAGGGCATATTGAAGAAGGATCAGCCGAGGTGCTTCTTGTGGGAGAACAACACCATTGGCTCACTAACTTCACACACCATCAGGCTTCCAAGCAGCTCTCAAGGAAACTCAGTTTTCACACTCTATGCTTAGTGCCCTTTGAGTGCCTAGGACTGAAAAGAAGCTTGGTGAGCATCCCACACAAACGAATGCTCCACATGCGGGTTTCACATGCCACCAACTCCACATTCTCAGGCAACTTCAGCGCCACAGCCGTTTTCAGATAGCCCTCAATGCAAAGGCTCTAGACGCAAATATTGGTGTGACAGCTAATTCAATCAAGGAAACACTGCATGTTGGTGAAGGGCATATTGAAGAAGGATCAGTCGAGTGGTTCTTGTGGGAGAACAACTCCATTTGGCTCACTAACTTCACACACCATCAGGCTTCCAAGCAGCTCTCAAGGAAAACTCAGTTTTCACACTCTATGCTTAACGCGCCTTTGAGTGCATTTTCTGCGAATGATCCTAGTAGAGCATCCCACACAATCGAATGCTCCACATGCGGGTTTCACATGCACCAACTCCACATTCTCAGGCAACTTCAGCGCCACAGCCGTTTTCAGATAGCCCTCAATGCAGAGGTTCTACACGCAAATATTGGTGTGAGAGCTATTCAATCAAGGAAACACTGCATGTTGGTGAAGGGCATATTGAAGAAGGATCAGCCGAGTGGTTCTTGTGGGAGAACAACTCCATTTGGCTCACTAACTTCACACACCATCAGGCTTCCAAGCAGCTCTCAAGGAAACTCAGTTTTCACACTCTATGCTTAGTGCCCTTTGAGTGCCTAGGACTGAAATGAAGCTTGGTGAGCATCCCACACAAACGAATGCTCCACATGCGGTTTCACATGCCACCAACTCCACATTCTCAGGCAACTTCAGCGCCACAGCCGTTTTCAGATAGCCCTCAATGCAAAGGCTCTAGACGCAAATATTGGTGTGACAGCTAATTCAATCAAGGAAACACTGCATGTTGGTGAAGGGCATATTGAAGAAGGATCAGTCGAGTGGTTCTTGTGGGAGAACAACTCCATTTGGCTCACTAACTTCACACACCATCAGGCTTCCAAGCAGCTCTCAAGGAAACTCAGTTTTCACACTCTATGCTTAACGCGCTTTGAGTGCATTTTCTGGGAATGATCCTAGTAGAGCATCCCACACAATCGAATGCTCCACATGCGGGTTTCACATGCCACCAACTCCACATTCTCAGGCAACTTCAGCACCACAGCCGTTTTCAGATAGCCCTCAATGCAAAGGCTCTAGACGCAAATATGGGTGTGAGAGCTAATTCAATCAGGAAACACTGCATGTTGGTGAAGGGCATATTGAAGAAGGATCAGCGAGTGGTTCTTGTGGGAGAACAACTCCATTTGGCTCACTAACTTCACACACCATCAGGCTTCTAAGCAGCTCTCAAGGAAACTCAGTTTTCACACTCTATGCTTAGTGCCTTTTGATTGCATTATCTAGGATTGAACGTGGTAAAGCATCCCACACAAACGAATGCTCCACATGCGGGTTTCACATGCCACCAACTCCACATTCACAGGCAACTTCAGCGCCACAGCACGTTTTCAGATAGCCTCAATGCAAAGGCTCTAGACGCAAATATGGGTGTGAGAGCTAATTCAATCAAGGAAACACTGCATGTTGGTGAAGGGCATATTGAAGAAGGATCAGCCGAGTGGTTCTTGTGGGAGAACAACTCCATTTGGCTCACTAACTTCACACACCATCAGGCTTCCAAGCAGCTCTCAAGGAAACTCAGTTTTCACACTCTATGCTTAGTGCCCTTTGAGTGCATTATCTAGGAATGAACTTGGTAAAGCATTCGACACAAACGAATGCTCCACATGCGGGTTTCACATGCCACCAACTCCACATTCACAGGCAACTTCAGCGCCACAGCCGTTTTCAGATAGCCCTCAATGCAAAGGCTCTACACGCAAATATTGGTGTGAGAGCTAATTCAATCAAGGAAACACTGCATGTTGGTGAAGGGCATATTGAAGAAGGATCAGCCGAGTGCTTCTTGTGGGAGAACAACTCCATTTGGCTCACTAACTTCACACACCATCAGGCTTCCAAGCAGCTCTCAAGGAATCTCAGTTTTCACACTCTATGCTTAACGCCCTTTGAGTGCATTATCTAGGATTGAACCTGGTAGAGCATCCCACACAAACGAATGCTCCACATGCGGGTTTCACATGCCACCAACTCCACATTCTCAGGCAACTTCAGCGCCACAGCCGTTTTCAGATAGCCCTCAATGCAAAGGCTGTAGACGCAAATATTGGTGTGAGAGCTAATTCAATCAAGGAAACACTGCATGTTGGTGAAGGGCATATTGAAGAAGGATCAGCCGAGTGGTTCTTGTGGGAGAACAACTCCATTTGGCTCACTAACTTCACACACCATCAGGCTTCCAAGCAGCTCTCAAGGAAACTCAGTTTTCACACTCTATGCTTAGTTCCCTTTGAGTGCATTATCTAGGAATGATCCTGGTAGAGCATCCCACACAAACGAATGCTCCACATGCGGGTTTCACATGCCACCAACTCCACATTCTCAGGCAACTTCAGAGCCACAGCCGTTTTCAGATAGCCCTCAATGCAAAGGCTCTAGACACAAATATTGGTGTGAGAGCTAATTCAATCAAGGAAACACTGCATGTTGGTGAAGGGCATATTGAAGAAGGATCAGCCGAGTGGTTCTTGTGGGAGAACAACTCCATTTGGCTCACTAACTTCACACACCATCAGGCTTCCAAGCAGCTCTCAAGGAAACTCAGTTTTCACACTCTATGCTTAGTGCCCTTTGAGTGCCTAGGACTGAAATGATACTTGGTGAGCATCCCACACAAACGAATGCTCCACATGCGGGTTTCACATGCCACCAACTCAACATTCTCAGGCAACTTCAGCGCCACAGCCGTTTTCAGATAGCCCTCAATGCAAAGGCTCTAGACGCAAATATTGGTGTGAGAGCTAATTCAATCAAGGAAACACTGCATGTTGGTGAAGGGCATATTGAAGAAGGATCAGCCGAGTGGTTCTTGTGGGAGAACAACTCCATTTGGCTCACTAACTTCACACACCATCAGGCTTCCAAGCAGCTCTCAAGGAAACTCAGTTTTCACACTCTATGCTTAACGCCCTTTCAGTGCATTATCTAGGAATGATCCTGGTAGAGCATCCCACACAATCGAATGCTCCACATGCGGGTTTCACATGCCACCAACTCCACATTCTCAGGCAACTTCAGCGCCACAGCCGTTTTCAGATAGCCCTCAATGCAAAGGCTCTAGACGCAAATATTGGTGTGAGAGCTAATTCAATCAAGGAAACACTGCATGTTGGTGAAGGGCATATTGAAGAAGGATAAGCCGAGTGGTTCTTGTGGGAGAACAACTCCATTTGGCTCACTAACTTCACACACCATCAGGCTTCCCAGCAGCTCTCAAGAAAACTCAGTTTTCACACTCTATGCTTAGTGCCTTTTGATTGCATTATCTAGGATTGAACGTGGTAGAGCATCCCACACAAACGAATGCTCCACATGCGGGTTTCACATGCCACCAACTCCACATTATCAGGCAACTTCAGCACCACAGTCATTTTCAGATAGCCCTCAATGCAAAGGCTCTAGACGCAAATATTGGTGTGAGAGCTAATTCAATCAAGGAAACACTGCATGTTGGTGAAGGGCATATTGAAGAAGGATCAGCCGAGTGGTTCTTGTGGGAGATCAACTCCATTTGGCTCACTAACTTCACACACCATCAGGCTCCCAAGCAGCTCTGAAGGAAACTCAGTTTTCACACTCTATGCTTAGTGCCTTTTGATTTCATTATCTAGGATTGAACGTGGTAGAGCATCCCACACAAACGAACGCTCCACATGCGGGTTTCACATGCCACCAACTCCACATTCTCAGGCAACTTCAGCACCACAGCCGTTTTCAGATAGCCCTCAATGCAAAGTCTCTAGACGCAAATATTGGTGTGAGAGCTAATTCAATCAAGGAAACACTGCATGTTGGTGAAGGGCATATTGAAGAAGGATCAGCCGAGTGGTTCTTGTGGGAGAACAACTCCATTTGGCTCACTAACGTCACACACCATCAGGCTTCCAAGCAGCTCTCAAGAAAACTCAGTTTTCACACTCTATGCTTAGTGCCTTTTGATTGCATTATCTAGGATTGAACGTGTTAGAGCATCCCACACAAATGAATGCTCCACATGCGGGTTTCACATGCCACCAACTCCACATTCTCAGGCAACTTCAGCGCCACAGCCGTTTTCAGATAGCCCTCAATGCAAAGGCTCTACACGCAAATATTGGTGTGAGAGCTAATTCAATCAAGGAAACACTGCATGTTGGTGAAGGGCATATTGAAGAAGGATCAGCCGAGTGGTTCTTGTGGGAGAACAACTCCATTTGGCTCACTAACTTCACACACCATCAGGCTTCCAAGCAGCTCTCAAGGAAACTCAGTTTTCACACTCTATGCTTAGTGCCCTTTTAGTGCCTAGGAGTGAAATGAAGCTTGGTGAGCATCCCACACAAACGAATGCTCCACATGTGGGTTTCACATGCCACCAACTCCACATTCTCAGGCAACTTCAGCGCCACAGCCGTTTTCAGATAGCCCTCAATGCAAAGGCTCTAGACGCAAATATTGGTGTGAGAGCTAATTCAATCAAGGAAACACTGCATGTTGGTGAAGGGCATATTGAAGAAGGATCAGCCGAGTGGTTCTTGTGGGAGAACAACTCCATTTGGCTCACTAACTTCACACACCATCAGGCTTCCAAGCAGCTCTCAAGGAAACTCAGTTTTCACGCTCTATGCTTTGTGCCCTTTTAGTGCCTAGGACTGAAATGAAGCTTGGTGAGCATCCCACACAAACGAATGCTCCACATGCGGGTTTCACATGCCACCAACTCCCCACTCTCAGGCAACTTCAGCGCCACAGCCGTTTTCAGATAGCCCTCAATGCAAAGGCTCTAGACGCAAATATTAGTGTGAGAGCTAATTCAATCAAGGAAACACTGCATGTTGGTGAAGGGAATATTGAAGAAGGATCAGTCGAGTGGTTCTTGTGGGAGAACAACTCCATTTGGCTCACTAACTTCACACACCATCAGGCTTCCAAGCAGCTCTCAAGGAAACTCAGTTTTCACACTCTATGCTTAGTTCCCTTTGAGTGCATTATCTAGGAATGATCCTGGTAGAGCATCCCACACAAACGAATGCTCCACATGCGGGTTTCACATGCCACCAACTCCACATTCTCAGGCAACTTCAGCGCCACAGCCGTTTTCAGATAGCCCTCAATGCAAAGGCCCTAGACGCAAATATGGGTGTGAGAGCTAATTCAATCAAGGAAACACTGCATGTTGGTGAAGGGCATATTGAAGAAGGATCAGCCGAGTGGTTCTTGTGGGAGAACAACTCCATTTGGCTCACTAACTTCACACACCATCAGGCTTCCAAGCAGCTCTCAAGGAAACTCAGTTTTCACACTCTATGCTTAGTGCCCTTTAAGTGCCTAGGACTGAAATGAAGCTTGGTGAGCATCCCACACAAACGAATGCTCCACATGCGGGTTTCACATGCCACCAACTCCACATTCTCAGGCAACTTCAGCACCACAGCCGTTTTCAGATAGCCCTCAATGCAAAGGCTCTAGACGCAAATATTGGTGTGAGAGCTAATTCAATCAAGGAAACACTGCATGTTGGTGAAGGGCATATTGAAGAAGGATCAGCCGAGTGGTTCTTGTGGGAGAACAACTCCATTTGGCTCACTAACTTCACACACCATCAGGCTTCCAAGCAGCTCTCAAGGAAACTCAGTTTTCACACTCTATGCTTAGTGCCCTTTGAGTGCATTATCTAGGAATGAACTTGGTAAAGCATCCCACACAAATGAATGCTCCACATGCGGGTTTCACATGCCACCAACTCCACATTCACAGGCAACTTCAGCGCCACAGCCGTTTTCAGATAGCCCTCAATGCAAAGGCTCTAGACGCAAATATTGGTGTGAGAGCTAATTCAATCAAGGAAACACTGCATGTTGGTGAAGGGCATATTGAAGAAGGATCAGCCGAGTGGTTCTTGTGGGAGAACAACTCCATTTGGCTCACTAACTGCACACACCATCAGGCTTCCAAGCAGCTCTCAAGGAAACTCAGTTTTCACGCTCTATGTTTTGTGTCCTTTGAGTGCCTAGGACTGAAATGAAGCTTCTTGAGCATCCCACACAAACGAATGCTCCACATGCGGGTTTCACATGCCATCAACTCCACATTCTCAGGCAACTTGAGCGCCACATCCGTTTTCAGATAGCCCTCAATGCAAAGGCTCTAGACGCAAATATTGGTGTGAGAGCTAATTCAATCAAGGAAACACTGCATGTTGGTGAAGGGCATATTGAAGAAGGATCAGCCGAGTGGTTCTTGTGGGAGAACAACTCCATTTGGCTCACTAACTTCACACACCATCAGGCTTCCAAGCAGCTCTCAAGGAAACTCAGTTTTCACACTCTATGCTTAGTGCCTTTTGATTGCATTATCTAGGATTGAACGTGGTAGAGCATCCCACACAAACGAATGCTCCACATGCGGGTTTCACATGCCACCAACTCCACATTCACAGGCAACTTCAGCGCCACCTCCGTTTTCAGATAGCCCTCAATGCAAAGGCTCTAGACGCAAATATTGGTGTGAGAGCTAATTCAATCAAGGAAACACTGCATGTTGGTGAAGGGCATATTGAAGAAGGATCAGCCGAGTGGTTCTTGTGGGAGAACAACTCCATTTGGCTCACTAACTTCACACACCATCAGGCTTCCAAGCAGCTCTCAAGGAAACTCAGTTTTCACACTCTATGCTTAGTGCCTTTTGATTGCATTATCTAGGATTGAACGTGGTAGAGCATCCCACACAAACGAATGCTCCACATGCGGGTTTCACATGCCACAAACTCCACATTCACAGGCAACTTCAGCGCCACAGTCGTTTTCAGATAGCCCTCAATGCAAAGGCTCTAGACGCAAATATGGGTGTGAGAGCTAATTCAATCAAGGAAACACTGCATGTTGCTGAAGGGCATATTGAAGAAGGATCAGCCGAGTGGTTCTTGTGGGAGAACAACTCCATTTGGCTCACTAACTTCACACAGCATCAGGCTTCCAAACAGCTCTCAAGGAAACTCAGTTTTCACACTCCATGCTTAGTGCCCTTTGAGTGGCTAGGACTGAAATGAAGCTTGGTGAGCATCCCACACAAACGAATGCTCCACATGCGGGTTTCAAATGCCACCAACTCCACAAACACTGGCAACTTCAGCGCCACAGTCATTTTCAGATAGCCCTCAATGCAAAGGCTCTAGACGCAAATATTGGTGTGAGAGCTAATTCAATCAAGGAAACACTGCATGTTGGTGAAGGGCATATTGAAGAAGGATCAGCCGAGTGGTTCTTGTGGGAGAACAACTCCATTTGGCTCACTAACTTCACACACCATCAGGCTTCTAAGCAGCTCTCAAGGAAACTCAGTTTTCACACTCTATGCTTAGTGCCCTTTGAGTGCATTATCTAGGAATGAACCTGGTAAAGCATCCCACACAAACGAATGCTCCACATGCGGGTTTCACATGCCACCAACTCCACATTCACAGGCAACTTCAGCGCCACCTCCGTTTTCAGATAGCCCTCAATGCAAAGGCTCTAGACGCAAATATTGGTGTGAGAGCTAATTCAATCAAGGAAACACTGCATGTTGGTGAAGGGCATATTGAAGAAGGATCAGCCGAGTGGTTCTTGTGGGAGAACAACTCCATTTGGCTCACTAACTTCACACACCATCAGGCTTCCAAGCAGCTCTCAAGGAAACTCAGTTTTCACACTCTATGCTTAGTGCCTTTTGATTGCATTATCTAGGATTGAACGTGGTAGAGCATCCCACACAAACGAATGCTCCACATGCGGGTTTCACATGCCACAAACTCCACATTCACAGGCAACTTCAGCGCCACAGTCGTTTTCAGATAGCCCTCAATGCAAAGGCTCTAGACGCAAATATTGGTGTGAGAGCTAATTCAATCAAGGAAACACTGCATGTTGGTGAAGGGCATATTGAAGAAGGATCAGCCGAGTGGTTCTTGTGGGAGAACAACTCCATTTGGCTCACTAACTTCACACACCATCAGGCTTCCAAGCAGCTCTCAAGGAAACTCAGTTTTCACACTCTATACTTAGTGCCTTTTGATTGCATTTTCTAGGATTGAACGTGGTAGAGCATCCCACACAAACGAATGCTCCACATGCGGGTTTCACATGCCACCAACTCCACATTCACAGGCAACTTCAGCGCCACAGCCGTTTTCAGATAGCCCTCAATGCAAAGGCTCTAGACGCAAATATGGGTGTGAGAGCTAATTCAATCAAGGAAACACTGCATGTTGGTGAAGGGCATATTGAAGAAGGATCAGCCGAGTGGTTCTTGTGGGAGAACAACTCCATTTGGCTCACTAACTTCACACACCATCAGGCTTCCAAGCAGCTCTCAAGGAAACTCAGTTTTCACACTCTATGCTTAGTGCCCTTTGAGTGCCTAGGACTGAAATGAAGCTTGGTGAGCATCCCACACAAACGAATGCTCCACATGCGGGTTTCACATGCCACCAACTCCACATTCTCAGGCAACTTGAGCGCCACAGCCGTTTTCAGATAGCCCTCAATGCAAAGGCTCTAGACGCAAATATTGGTGTGAGAGCTAATTCAATCAAGGAAACACTGCATGTTGGTGAAGGGCATATTGAAGAAGGATCAGCCGAGTGGTTCTTGTGGGAGAACAACTCCATTTGGCTCACTAACTTCACACACCATCAGGCTTCCAAGCAGCTCTCAAGGAAACTCAGTTTTCACACTCTATGCTTAGTGCCTTTTGATTGCATTATCTAGGATTGAACGTGGTAGAGCATCCCACACAAACCAATGCTCCACATGCGGGTTTCACATGCCACCAACTCCACATTCACAGGCAACTTCAGCGCCACAGCCGTTTTCAGATAGCCCTCAATGCAAAGGCTCTAGACGCAAATATGGGTGTGAGAGCTAATTCAATCAAGGAAACACTGCATGTTGGTGAAGGGCATATTGAAGAAGGATCAGCCGAGTGGTTCTTGTGGGAGAACAACTCCATTTGGCTCACTAACTTCACACACCATCAGGCTTCCAAGCAGCTCTCAAGGAAACTCAGTTTTCACACTCTATGCTTAGTGCCCTTTGAGTGCCTAGGACTGAAAAGAAGCTTGGTGAGCATCCCACACAAACGAATGCTCCACATGCGGGTTTCACATGCCACCAACTCCACATCCACAGGCAACTTCAGCGCCACAGCCGTTTTCAGATAGCCCTCAATGCAAAGGCTCTTGACGCAAATATTGGTGTGAGAGCTAATTCAATCAAGGAAACACTGCATGTTGGTGAAGGGCATATTGAAGAAGGATCAGCCGAGTGGTTCTTGTGGGAGAACAACTCCATTTGGCTCACTAACTTCACACACCATCAGGCTTCCAAGCAGCTCTCAAGGAAACTCAGTTTTCACACTCTATGCTTAGTGCCCTTTGAGTGCCTAGGACTGAAATGAAGCTTGGTGAGCATCCCACACAAACGAATGCTCCACATGCGGGTTTCACATGCCACCAACTCCACATTCTCAGGCAACTTCAGCGCCACAGCCGTTTTCAGATAGCCCTCAATGCCAAGGCTCTAGACGCAAATATTGGTGTGAGAGCTAATTCAATCAAGGAAACACTGCATGTTGGTGAAGGGCATATTGAAGAAGGATCAGCCGAGTGGTTCTTGTGGGAGAACAACTCCATTTGGCTCACTAACTTCACACACCATCAGGCTTCCAAGCAGCTCTCAAGGAAACTCAGTTTTCACACTCTATGCTTAGTGCCCTTTGAGTGCCTAGGACTGAAATGAAGCTTGGTGAGCATCCCACACAAACGAATGCTCCACATGCGGGTTTCACATGCCACCAACTCCACATTCTCAGGCAACTTCAGCGCCACAGCCGTTTTCAGATAGCCCTCAATGCAAAGGCTCTAGATGGAAATATTGGTGTGAGAGCTAATTCAATCAAGGAAACACTGCATGTTGGTGAAGGGCATATTGAAGAAGGATCAGCCGAGTGGTTCTTGTGGGAGAACAACTCCATTTGGCTCACTAACTTCACACACCATCAGGCTTCCAAACAGCTCTCAAGGAAACTCAGTTTTCAAACTCTATGTTTAGTGCCCTTTGAGTGACTTATCTAGGAACAAACTTGGTAGAGCATCCCATACAAACGAATGCTCCACATGTGGGTTTCACATGCCACCAACTCCACATTCTCAGGCAACTTCAGCGCCACAGCCGTTTTCAGATAGCCCTCAATGCCAAGGCTCTAGACGCAAATATTGGTGTGAGAGCTAATTCAATCAAGGAAACACTGCATGTTGGTGAAGGGCATATTGAAGAAGGATCAGCCGAGTGGTTCTTGTGGGAGAACAACTCCATTTGGCTCACTAACTTCACACACCATCAGGCTTCCAAGCAGCTCTCAAGGAAACTCAGTTTTCACACTCTATGCTTAGTGCCCTTTGAGTGCCTAGGACTGAAATGAAGCTTGGTGAGCATCCCACACAAACGAATGCTCCACATGCGGGTTTCACATGCCACCAACTCCACATTCACAGGCAACTTCAGCACCACAGCCGTTTTCAGATAGCCCTCAATGCAAAGGCTCTAGACGCAAATATTGGTGTGAGAGCTAATTCAATCAAGGAAACACTGCATGTTGGTGAAGGGCATATTGAAGAAGGATCAGCCGAGTGGTTCTTGTGGGAGAACAACTCCATTTGGCTCACTAACTTCACACACCATCAGGCTTCCAAGCAGCTCTCAAGGAAACTCAGTTTTCACACTCTATGCTTAGTGCCCTTTGAGTGCATTATCTAGGAATGAACTTGGTAAAGCATCCCACACAAACGAATGCTCCACATGCGGGTTTCACATGCCACCAACTCCACATTCTCAGGCAACTTCAGCGCCACAGCCGTTTTCAGATAGCCCTCAATGCAAAGGCCCTAGACGCAAATATGGGTGTGAGAGCTAATTCAATCAAGGAAACACTGCATGTTGGTGAAGGGCATATTGAAGAAGGATCAGCCGAGTGGTTCTTGTGGGAGAACAACTCCATTTGGCTCACTAACTTCACACACCATCAGGCTTCCAAGCAGCTCTCAAGGAAACTCAGTTTTCACACTCTATGCTTAGTGCCCTTTAAGTGCCTAGGACTGAAATGAAGCTTGGTGAGCATCCCACACAAACGAATGCTCCACATGCGGGTTTCACATGCCACCAACTCCACATTCTCAGGCAACTTCAGCACCACAGCCGTTTTCAGATAGCCCTCAATGCAAAGGCTCTAGACGCAAATATTGGTGTGAGAGCTAATTCAATCAAGGAAACACTGCATGTTGGTGAAGGGCATATTGAAGAAGGATCAGCCGAGTGGTTCTTGTGGGAGAACAACTCCATTTGGCTCACTAACTGCACACACCATCAGGCTTCCAAGCAGCTCTCAAGGAAACTCAGTTTTCACGCTCTATGTTTTGTGTCCTTTGAGTGCCTAGGACTGAAATGAAGCTTCTTGAGCATCCCACACAAACGAATGCTCCACATGCGGGTTTCACATGCCATCAACTCCACATTCTCAGGCAACTTCAGCGCCACATCCGTTTTCAGATAGCCCTCAATGCAAAGGCTCTAGACGCAAATATTGGTGTGAGAGCTAATTCAATCAAGGAAACACTGCATGTTGGTGAAGGGCATATTGAAGAAGGATCAGCCGAGTGGTTCTTGTGGGAGAACAACTCCATTTGGCTCACTAACTTCACACACCATCAGGCTTCCAAGCAGCTCTCAAGGAAACTCAGTTTTCACACTCTATGCTTAGTGCCTTTTGATTGCATTATCTAGGATTGAACGTGGTAGAGCATCCCACACAAACGAATGCTCCACATGCGGGTTTCACATGCCACCAACTCCACATTCTCAGGCAACTTGAGCGCCACAGCCGTTTTCAGATAGCCCTCAATGCAAAGGCTCTAGACGCAAATATTGGTGTGAGAGCTAATTCAATCAAGGAAACACTGCATGTTGGTGAAGGGCATATTGAAGAAGGATCAGCCGAGTGGTTCTTGTGGGAGAACAACTCCATTTGGCTCACTAACTTCACACACCATCAGGCTTCCAAGCAGCTCTCAAGGAAACTCAGTTTTCACACTCTATGTTAGTGCCTTTTGATTGCATTATCTAGGATTGAACGTGGTAGAGCATCCCACACAAACCAATGCTCCACATGCGGGTTTCACATGCCACCAACTCCACATTCACAGGCAACTTCAGCGCCACAGCCGTTTTCAGATAGCCCTCAATGCAAAGGCTCTAGACGCAAATATGGGTGTGAGAGCTAATTCAATCAAGGAAACACTGCATGTTGGTGAAGGGCATATTGAAGAAGGATCAGCCGAGTGGTTCTTGTGGGAGAACAACTCCATTTGGCTCACTAACTTCACACACCATCAGGCTTCCAAGCAGCTCTCAAGGAAACTCAGTTTTCACACTCTATGCTTAGTGCCCTTTGAGTGCCTAGGACTGAAAAGAAGCTTGGTGAGCATCCCACACAAACGAATGCTCCACATGCGGGTTTCACATGCCACCAACTCCACATCCACAGGCAACTTCAGCGCCACAGCCGTTTTCAGATAGCCCTCAATGCAAAGGCTCTTGACGCAAATATTGGTGTGAGAGCTAATTCAATCAAGGAAACACTGCATGTTGGTGAAGGGCATATTGAAGAAGGATCAGCCGAGTGGTTCTTGTGGGAGAACAACTCCATTTGGCTCACTAACTTCACACACCATCAGGCTTCCAAGCAGCTCTCAAGGAAACTCAGTTTTCACACTCTATGCTTAGTGCCCTTTGAGTGCCTAGGACTGAAATGAAGCTTGGTGAGCATCCCACACAAACGAATGCTCCACATGCGGGTTTCACATGCCACCAACTCCACATTCTCAGGCAACTTCAGCGCCACAGCCGTTTTCAGATAGCCCTCAATGCCAAGGCTCTAGACGCAAATATTGGTGTGAGAGCTAATTCAATCAAGGAAACACTGCATGTTGGTGAAGGGCATATTGAAGAAGGATCAGCCGAGTGGTTCTTGTGGGAGAACAACTCCATTTGGCTCACTAACTTCACACACCATCAGGCTTCCAAGCAGCTCTCAAGGAAACTCAGTTTTCACACTCTATGCTTAGTGCCCTTTGAGTGCCTAGGACTGAAATGAAGCTTGGTGAGCATCCCACACAAACGAATGCTCCACATGCGGGTTTCACATGCCACCAACTCCACATTCTCAGGCAACTTCAGCGCCACAGCCGTTTTCAGATAGCCCTCAATGCAAAGGCTCTAGATGGAAATATTGGTGTGAGAGCTAATTCAATCAAGGAAACACTGCATGTTGGTGAAGGGCATATTGAAGAAGGATCAGCCGAGTGGTTCTTGTGGGAGAACAACTCCATTTGGCTCACTAACTTCACACACCATCAGGCTTCCAAACAGCTCTCAAGGAAACTCAGTTTTCAAACTCTATGTTTAGTGCCCTTTGAGTGACTTATCTAGGAACAAACTTGGTAGAGCATCCCATACAAACGAATGCTCCACATGTGGGTTTCACATGCCACCAACTCCACATTCTCAGGCAACTTCAGCGCCACAGCCGTTTTCAGATAGCCCTCAATGCCAAGGCTCTAGACGCAAATATTGGTGTGAGAGCTAATTCAATCAAGGAAACACTGCATGTTGGTGAAGGGCATATTGAAGAAGGATCAGCCGAGTGGTTCTTGTGGGAGAACAACTCCATTTGGCTCACTAACTTCACACACCATCAGGCTTCCAAGCAGCTCTCAAGGAAACTCAGTTTTCACACTCTATGCTTAGTGCCCTTTGAGTGCCTAGGACTGAAATGAAGCTTGGTGAGCATCCCACACAAACGAATGCTCCACATGCGGGTTTCACATGCCACCAACTCCACATTCACAGGCAACTTCAGCACCACAGCCGTTTTCAGATAGCCCTCAATGCAAAGGCTCTAGACGCAAATATTGGTGTGAGAGCTAATTCAATCAAGGAAACACTGCATGTTGGTGAAGGGCATATTGAAGAAGGATCAGCCGAGTGGTTCTTGTGGGAGAACAACTCCATTTGGCTCACTAACTTCACACACCATCAGGCTTCCAAGCAGCTCTCAAGGAAACTCAGTTTTCACACTCTATGCTTAGTGCCCTTTGAGTGCATTATCTAGGAATGAACTTGGTAAAGCATCCCACACAAACGAATGCTCCACATGCGGGTTTCACATGCCACCAACTCCACATTCTCAGGCAACTTCAGCGCCACAGCCGTTTTCAGATAGCCCTCAATGCCAAGGCTCTAGACGCAAATATTGGTGTGAGAGCTAATTCAATCAAGGAAACACTGCATGTTGGTGAAGGGCATATTGAAGAAGGATCAGCCGAGTGGTTCTTGTGGGAGAACAACTCCATTTGGCTCACTAACTTCACACACCATCAGGCTTCCAAGCAGCTCTCAAGGAAACTCAGTTTTCACACTCTATGCTTAACCCCCTTTGAGTGCCTAGCACTGAAATGAAGCTTGGTGAGCATCCCACACAATCGAATGCTCCACATGCGGGTTTCACATGCCACCAACTCCACATTCACAGGCAACTTCAGCGCCACAGCCGTTTTCAGATAGCCCTCAATGCAAAGGCTCTAGATGGAAATATTGGTGTGAGAGCTAATTCAATCAAGGAAACACTGCATGTTGGTGAAGGGCATATTGAAGAATGATCAGCCGAGTGGTTCTTGTGGGAGAACAACTCCATTTGGCTCACTAACTTCACACACCATCAGGCTTCCAAACAGCTCTCAAGGAAACTCAGTTTTCACACTCTGTGTTTAGAGCCCTTTGAGTGACTTATCTAGGAACAAACTTGGTAGAGCATCCCACACAAACCAATGCTCCACATGCGGGTTTCACATGCCACCAACTCCACATCCACAGGCAACTTCAGCGCCACAGTCATTTTCAGATAGCCCTCAATGCAAAGGCTCTAGACGCAAATATTGGTATGAGAGCTAATTCAATCAAGGAAACACTGCATGTTGGTGAAGGGCATATTGAAGAAGGATCAGCCGAGTGGTTCTTGTGGGAGAACAACTCCATTTGGCTCACAAACTTCACACACCATCAGGCTTCCAAGCAGCTCTCAAGGAAACTCAGTTTTCACACTCTATGCTTTACGCCCTTTGAGTGCATTATCTAGGAATGAACTTGTAAAGCATCCCACACAAACGAATGCTCCCACATGGTGGGTTTCACATGCCACCAACTCCACATTCACAGGCAACTTCAGCGCCACAGCCGTTTTCAGATAGCCCTCAATGCAAAGGCTCTAGACGCAAATATGGGGTGTGAGAGCTAATTCAATCAAGGAAACACTGCATGTTGGTGAAGGGCATATTGAAGAAGAATCAGCCGAGTGGTTCTTGTGGGAGAACAACTCCATTTGGCTCACTAACTTCACACACCATCAGGCTTCCAAGCAGCTCTCAAGGAAACTCAGTTTTCACACTCTATGCTTAGTGCCCTTTTAGTGCCTAGGACTGAAATGAAGCTTGGTGAGCATCCCACACAAACGAATGCTCCACATGCGGGTTTCACATGCCACCAACTCCACATCCACAGGCAACTTCAGCAAAACAGCGCCGTTTTCAGATAGCCCTCAATGTAAAGGCTCTAGACGCAAATATTGGTGTGAGAGCTTAATTCAATCAAGGAAGCACTGCATGTTGGTGAAGGGCATATTGAAGAAGGATCAGCCGAGTGGTTCTTGTGGGAGAACAACTCCATTTGGCTCACTAACTTCACACACCATCAGGCTTCCAAGCAGCTCTCAAGGAAACTCAGTTTTCACACTCTATGCTTAGTGCCCTTTTAGTGCCTAGGACTGAAATGAAGCTTGGTGAGCATCCCACACAAACGAATGCTCACATGCGGGTTTCACATGCCACCAACTCCACATTCTCAGGCAACTCAGCGCCACAGCCGTTTTCAGATAGCCCTCAATGCAAAGCCTCTAGATGGAAATATTGGTGTGAGAGCTAATTCAATCAAGGAAAACACTGCATGTTGGTGAAGGGCATATTGAAGAAGGATCAGCCGAGAGGTTCTTGTGGGAGAACAACTCCATTTGCTCACTAACTTCACACACCATCAGGCTTCCAAGCAGCTCTCAAGGAAACTCAGTTTTCACACTCTATGCTTAGTGCCCTTGAGTGCCTAGGAGTGAAATGAAGCTTGGTGAGCATCCCACACAAACGAATGCTCATATGCAGGTTTCACATGCCACCAACTCCACATTCTCAGGCAACTTGAGCGCCACAGCCGTTTTCAGATAGCCCTCAATGCAAAGGCTCTAGACGCAAATATTGGTGTGAGAGCTAATTCAATCAAGGAAACACTGCATGTTGGTGAAGGGCATATTGAAGAAGCATCAGCCGAGTGGTTCTTGTGGAGAACAACTCCATTTGGCTCACTAACTTCACACACCATCAGGCTTCCAAGCAGCTCTCAAGGAAACTCAGTTTTCACACTCTATGCTTAGTGCCTTTTAGTGCCTAGGACTGAAATGAAGCTTGATGAGCATCCCCCACACAAACGAATGCTCCACATGCGGGTTTCACATGCCACCAACTCCACATTCTCAGGCAACTTCAGCGCCACAGCCGTTTTCAGATAGCCCTCAATGCAAAGGCTCTAGACGCAAATATTGGGTGTGAGAGCTAATTCAATCAAGGGAAACACTGCATGTTGGTGAAGGGCATATTGGAAGAAGGATCAGCCGAGTGTTCTTGTGGGAGAACAACTCCATTTGGCTCACTAACTTCACACACCATCAGGCTTCCAAGCAGCTCTCAAGGAAACTCAGTTTTCACACTCTATGCTTAGTGCCCTTTGAGTGCATTTTCTGGGAATGATCCTGGTAGAGCATCCCACGCAATCGAATGCTCCACATGCGGGTTTCACATGCCACCAACTCCACATTCTCAGGCAACTTCAGCGCCACAGCCGTTTTCAGATAGCCCTCAATGCAAGGCTCTAGACGCAAATATTGGTGTGAGAGCTAATTCAATCAAGGAAACACTGCATGTTGGTGAAGGGCATATTGAAGAAGGATCAGCCGAGTGGTTCTTGTGGGAGAACAACTCCATTTGGCTCACTAACTTCACACACCATCAGGCTTCCAAGCAGCTCTCAAGGAAACTCAGTTTTCACACTCTATGCTTAGTGCCCTTTGAGTGCAATATCTAGGAATGAACCTGGTAGAGCATCCCACACAATCGAATGCTCCACATGCGGGTTTCACATGCCACCAACTTCACATTCTCAGGCAACTTCAGCGCCACAGCCGTTTTCAGATAGCCCTCAATGCAAAGGCTCTAGACGCAAATATTGGTGTGAGAGCTAATTCAATCAAGGAAACACTGCATGTTGGTGAAGGGCATATTGAAGAAGGATCAGCCGAGTGGTTCTTGTGGGAGAACAACTCCATTTGGCTCACTAACTTCACACACCATCAGGCTTCCAAGCAGCTCTCAAGGATCAGTTTTCACACTCTATGCTTAACCCCCTTTGAGTGCATTATCTAGGAATGATCCTGGTAGAGCATCCCACACAATCGAATGCTCCACATGCGGGTTTCACATGCCACCAACTCCACACTCTCAGGCAACTTCAGCGCCACAGCCGTTTTCAGATAGCCCTCAATGCAAAGGCTCTAGACGCAAATATTGGTGTAAGAGCTAATTCAATCAAGCAAACACTGCATGTTGGTGAAGGGCATATTGAAGAAGAATCAGCCGAGTGGTTCTTGTGGGAGAACAACTCCATTTGGCTCACTAACTTCACACACCATCAGGCTTCCAAACAGCTCTCAAGGAAACTCAGTTTTCACACTCTATGCTTAGTGCCCTTTGAGTGCATTATCTAGGAACAAACTTGGTGAGCATCCCACACAAACGAATGCTCCACATGCGGGTTTCACATGCCACCAACTCCACATTCACAGACAACTTCAGCGCCACAGCCGTTTTCAGATAGCCCTCAATGCAAAGGCTCTAGACACAAATATTGGTGTGAGAGCTATTTCAATCAAGGAAACACTGCATGTTGGTGAAGGGCATATTGAATAAGGATCAGCCGAGTGGTTCTTGTGGGAGAACAACTCCATTTGGCTCACTAACTTCACACACCATCAGGCTTCCAAACAGCTCTCAAGGAAACTCAGTTTTCACACTCTATGTTTAGTGCCCTTTGAGTGACTTATCTAGGAACAAACTTGGTAGAGCATCCCACACAAACGAATGCTCCACATGCGGGTTTCACATGCCACCAACTCCACATTCACAGGCAACTTCAGCGCCACAGCCGTTTTCAGATAGCCCTCAATGCAAAGGCCCTAGACGCAAATATTGGTGTGAGAGCTAATTCAATCAAGGAAACACTGCATGTTGGTGAAGGGCATATTGAAGAAGGATCAGCCGAGTGGTTCTTGTGGGAGAACAACTCCATTTGGCTCACTAACTTCACACACCATCAGGCTTCCAAGCAGCTCTCAAGGAAACTCAGTTTTCACACTCTATGCTTAGTGCCCTTTGAGTGCCTAGGACTGAAATGAAGCTTGGTGAGCATCCCACACAAACCAATGCTCCACATGCGGGTTTCACATGCCACTAACTCCACATTCTCAGGCAACTTCAGCGCCACAGCCGTTTTCAGATAGCCCTCAATGCAAAGGCTCTAGACGCAAATATTGGTGTGAGAGCTAATTCAATCAAGGAAACACTGCATGTTGGTGAAGGGCATATTGAAGAAGGATCAGCCGAGTGGTTCTTGTGGGAGAACAACTCCATTTGGCTCACTAACTTCACACACCATCAGGCTTTCAAGCAGCTCTCAAGGAAACTCAGTTTTCACACTCTATGCTTAGTGCCCTTTGAGTGCCTAGGACTGAAATGAAGCTTGGTGAGCATTCCACACAAACGAATGCTCCACATGCGGGTTTCACATGCCACCAACTCCACATTCTCAGGCAACTTCAGCGCCACAGCCGTTTTCAGATAGCCCTCAATGCAAAGGCTCTAGACGCAAATATTGGTGTGAGAGCTAATTCAATCAAGGAAACACTGCATGTTGGTGAAGGGCATATTGAAGAAGGATCAGCCGAGTGGTTCTTGTGGGAGAACAACTCCATTTGGCTCACTAACTTCACACACCATCAGGCTTCCAAGCAGCTCTCAAGGAAACTCAGTTTTCACACTCTATGCTTAGTGCCCTTTGAGTGCATTTTCTGGGAATGATCCTGGTAGAGCATCCCACACAATCGAATGCTCCACATGCGGGTTTCACATGCCACCAACTCCACATTCTCAGGCAACTTCAGCGCCACAGCCGTTTTCAGATAGCCCTCAATGCCAAGGCTCTAGACGCAAATATGGGTGTGAGAGCTAATTCAATCAAGGAAACACTGCATGTTGGTGAAGGGCATATTGAAGAAGGATCAGCCGAGTGGTTCTTGTGGGAGAACAACTCCATTTGGCTCACTAACTTCACACACCATCAGGCTTCCAAGCAGCTCTCAAGGAAACTCAGTTTTCACACTCTATGCTTAGTGCCCTTTGAGTGCATTTTCTGGGAATTATCCTGGTAGAGCATCCCACACAATCGAATGCTCCACATGCGGGTTTCACATGCCACCAACTCCACATTCTCAGGCAACTTCAGCGCCACAGCCGTTTTCAGATAGCCCTCAATGCCAAGGCTCTAGACGCAAATATTGGTGTGAGAGCTAATTCAATCAAGGAAACACTGCATGTTGGTGAAGGGCATATTGAAGAAGGATCAGCCGAGTGGTTCTTGTGGGAGAACAACTCCATTTGGCTCACTAACTTCACACACCATCAGGCTTCCAAGCAGTTCTCAAGGAAACTCAGTTTTCACACTCTATGCTTAGTGCCCTTTTAGTGCCTAGGAGTGAAATGAAGCTTGGTGAGCATCCCACACAAACCAATGCTCCACATGCGGGTTTCACATGCCACTAACTCCACATTCTCAGGCAACTTGAGCGCCACAGCCGTTTTCAGATAGCCCTCAATGCAAAGGCTCTAGACGCAAATATTGGTGTGAGAGCTAATTCAATCAAGGAAACACTGCATGTTGGTGAAGGGCATATTGAAGAAGGATCAGCCGAGTGGTTCTTGTGGGAGAACAACTCCATTTGGCTCACTAACTTCACACACCATCAGGCTTCCAAGCAGCTCTCAAGGAAACTCAGTTTTCACACTCTATGCTTAGTGCCCTTTGAGTGCATTATCTAGGAATGAACCTGGTAGAGCATCCCACACAAACGAATGCTCCACATGCGGGTTTCACATGCCACCAACTCCACATTCTCAGGCAACTTCAGCGCCACAGCCATTTTCAGATAGCCCTCAATGCCAAGGCTTTAGACGCAAATATTGGTGTGAGAGCTAATTCAATCAAGGAAACACTGCATGTTGGTGAAGGGCATATTGAAGAAGGATCAGCCGAGTGGTTCTTGTGGGAGAACAACTCCATTTGGCTCACTAACTTCACACACCATCAGGCTTCCAAGCAGCTCTCAAGGAAACTCAGTTTTCACACTCTATGCTTAGTGCCCTTTGAGTGCAATATCTAGGAATGATCCTGGTAGAGCATCCCACACAATCGAATGCTCCACATGCGGGTTTCACATGCCACCAACTCCACATTCTCAGGCAACTTCAGAGCCACAGCCGCTTTCAGATAGCTCTCAATGCAAAGGCTCTAGACGCAAATATGGGTGTAAGAGCTAATTCAATCAAGGAAACACTGCATGTTGGTGAAGGGCATATTGAAGAAGGATCAGCCGAGTGGTTCTTGTGGGAGAATAACTCCATTTGGCTCACTAACTTCACACACCATCAGGCTTCCAAGCAGCTCTCAAGGAGACTCAGTTTTCACACTCTTTGCTTAGTGCCCTTTGACTGCATTATCTAGGAATGATCCTGGTAGAGCATCCCACACATTCGAATGCTCCACATGCGGGTTTCACATGCCACCAACTCCACATTCTCAGGCAACTTCAGCGCCACAGCCGTTTTCAGATAGCCCTCAATGCAAAGGCTCTAGACGCAAATATGGGTGTGAGAGCTAATTCAATCAAGGAAACACTGCATGTTGGTGAAGGGCATATTGAAGAAGGATCAGCCGAGTGGTTCTTGTGGGAGAACAACTCCATTTGGCTCACTAACTTCACACACCATCAGGCTTCCAAGCAGCTCTCAAGGAAACTCAGTTTTCACACTCTATGCTTAGTGCCCTTTGAGTGACTTATCTAGGAACAAACTTGGTAGAGCATCCCACACAAACGAATGCTCCACATGCGGGTTTCACATGCCACCAACTCCACATTCACAGACAACTTCAGCGCCACAGCCGTTTTCAGATAGCCCTCAATGCAAAGGCTCTAGACGCAAATATTGGTGTGAGAGCTAATTCAATCAAGGAAACACTGCATGTTGGTGAAGGGCATATTGAAGAAGGATCAGCCGAGTGGTTCTTGTGGGAGAACAACTCCATTTGGCTCACTAACTTCACACACCATCAGGCTTCCAAGCAGCTCTCAAGGAAACTCAGTTTTCACACTCTATGCTTAGTGCCCTTTGAGTGCAATATCTAGGAATGAACCTGGTAGAGCATCCCACACCATCGAATGCTCCACATGCGGGTTTCACATGCCACCAACTCCACATTCTCAGGCAACTTCAGAGCCACAGCCGCTTTCAGATAGCCCTCAATGCAAAGGCTCTAGACGCAAATATTGGTGTAAGAGCTAATTCAATCAAGGAAACACTGCATGTTGGTGAAGGGCATATTGAAGAAGGATCAGCCGAGTGGTTCTTGTGGGAGAACAACTCCATTTGGCTCACTAACTTCACACACCATCAGGCTTCCAAGCAGCTCTCAAGGAAACTCAGTTTTCACACTCTATGCTTAGTGCCCTTTGAGTGCATTATCTAGGAATGAACCTGGTAGAGCATCCCACACAAACGAATGCTCCACATGCGGGTTTCACATGCCACCAACTCCACATTCTCAGGCAACTTCAGCGCCACAGCCGTTTTCAGATAGCCCTCAATGCAAAGGCTCTACACGCAAAAATTGGTGTGAGAGCTAATTCAATCAAGGAAACACTGCATGTTGGTGAAGGGCATATTGAAGAAGGATCAGCCGAGTGGTTCTTGTGGGAGAACAACTCCATTTGGCTCACTAACTTCACACACCATCAGGCTTCCAAGAAGCTCTCAAGGAAACTCAGTTTTCACACTCTATGCTTTGTGCCCTTTTAGTTCCTAGGACTGAAATGAAGCTTGGTGAGCATCCCACACAAACGAATGCTCCACATGCGGGTTTCACATGCCACCAACTCCACATTCTCAGGCAACTTCAGCGCCACAGCCGTTTTCAGATAGCCCTCAATGCAAAGGCTCTAGACGCAAATATTGGTGTGAGAGCTAATTCAATCAAGGAAACACTGCATGTTGGTGAAGGGCATATTGAAGAAGGATCAGCCGAGTGGTTCTTGTGGGAGAACAACTCCATTTGGCTCACTAACTTCACACACCATCAGGCTTCCAAGCAGCTCTCAAGGAAACTCAGTTTTCACACTCTATGCTTAGTGCCCTTTTAGTGCCGAGGACTGAAATGAAGCTTGGTGAGCATCCCACACAAACGAATGCTCCACATGCGGGTTTCACATGCCACCAACTCCACATTCTCAGGCAACTTCAGCGCCACAGCCGTTTTCAGATAGCCCTCAATGCAAAGGCTCTAGACGCAAATATTGGTGTGAGAGCTAATTCAATCAAGGAAACACTGCATGTTGGTGAAGGGCATATTGAAGAAGGATCAGCCGAGTGGTTCTTGTGGGAGAACAACTCCATTTGGCTCACTAACTTCACACACCATCAGGCTTCCAAGCAGCTCTCAAGGAAACTCAGTTTTCACACTCTATGATTAGTGCCCTTTGAGTGCAATATCTAGGAATGAACCTGGTAGAGCATCCCACACAATCGAATGCTCCACATGCGGGTTTCACATGCCACCAACTCCACATTCTCAGGCAACTTCAGAGCCACAGCCGTTTTCAGATAGCCCTCAATGCAAAGGCTCTAGACGCAAATATTGGTGTAAGAGCTAATTCAATCAAGGAAACACTGCATGTTGGTGAAGGGCATATTGAAGAAGGATCAGCCGAGTGGTTCTTGTGGGAGAACAACTCCATTTGGCTCACTAACTTCACACACCATCAGGCTTCCAAGCAGCTCTCAAGGAAACTCAGTTTTCACACTCTATGCTTAGTGCCCTTTGAGTGCATTATCTAGGAATGAACCTGGTAGAGCATCCCACACAAACGAATGCTCCACATGCGGGTTTCACATGCCACCAACTCCACATTCTCAGGCAACTTCAGCGCCACAGCCGTTTTCAGATAGCCCTCAATGCAAAGGCTCTAGACGCAAATATTGGTGTGAGAGCTAATTCAATCAAGGAAACACTGCATGTTGGTGAAGGGCATATTGAAGAAGGATCAGCCGAGTGGTTCTTGTGGGAGAACAACTCCATTTGGCTCACTAACTTCACACACCATCAGGCTTCCAAGCAGCTCTCAAGGAGACTCAGTTTTCACACTCTTTGCTTAGTGCCCTATGAGTGCATTATCTAGGAATGATCCTGGTAGAGCATCCCACACCATCGAATGCTCCACATGCGGGTTTCACATGCCACCAACTCCACATTCACAGGCAACTTCAGCGCCACAGCCGTTTTCAGATAGCCCTCAATGCAAAGGCTCTAGACGCAAATATTGGTGTGAGAGCTAATTCAATCAAGGAAACACTGCATGTTGGTGAAGGGCATATTGAAGAAGGATCAGCCGAGTGGTTCTTGTGGGAGAACAACTCCATTTGGCTCACTAACTTCACACACCATCAGGCTTCCAAGCAGCTCTCAAGGAAACTCAGTTTTCACACTCTATGTTTAGTGCCCTTTGAGTGACTTACCTAGGAACAAACTTGGTAGAGCATCCCACACAAACGAATGCTCCACATGCGGGTTTCACATGCCACCAACTCCACATTCACAGGCAACTTCACCGCCGCAGCCGTTTTCAGATAGCCCTCAATGCAAAGGCCCTAGACGCAAATATTGGTGTGAGAGCTAATTCAATCAAGGAAACACTGCATGTTGGTGAAGGGCATATTGAAGAAGGATCAGCCGAGTGGTTCTTGTGGGAGAACAACTCCATTTGGCTCACTAACTTCACACACCATCAGGCTTCCAAGCAGCTCTCAAGGAAACTCAGTTTTCACACTCTATGCTTAGTGCCCTTTGAGTGCCTAGGAGTGAAATGAAGCTTGGTGAGCATCCCACACAAACGAATGCTCCACATGCGGGTTTCACATGCCACTAACTCCACATTCACAGGCAACTTCAGCGCCACAGCCGTTTTCAGATAGCCCTCAATGCAAAGGCTCTAGACGCAAATATTGGTGTGAGAGCTAATTCAATCAAGGAAACACTGCATGTTGGTGAAGGGCATATTGAAGAAGGATCAGCCGAGTGGTTCTTGTGGGAGAACAACTCCATTTGGCTCACTAACTTCACACACCATCAGGCTTCCAAGCAGCTCTCAAGGAAACTCAGTTTTCACACTCTATGCTTAGTGCCCTTTGAGTGCCTAGGACTGAAATGAAGCTTGGTGAGCATCCCACACAAACGAATGCTCCACATGCGGGTTTCACATGCCACCAACTCCACATTCTCAGGCAACTTCAGCGCCACAGCCGTTTTCAGATAGCCCTCAATGCAAAGGCTCTAGACGCAAATATGGGTGTGAGAGCTAATTCAATCAAGGAAACACTGCATGTTGGTGAAGGGCATATTGAAGAAGGATCAGCCGAGTGGTTCTTGTGGGAGAACAACTCCATTTGGCTCACTAACTTCACACACCATCAGGCTTCCAAGCAGCTCTCAAGGAAACTCAGTTTTCACACTCTATGCTTAACGCCCTTTGAGTGCATTATCTAGGAATGATCCTGGTAGAGCATCCCACAGAATCGAATGCTCCACATGCGGGTTTCACATGCCACCAACTCCACATTCTCAGGCAACTTCAGCGCCACAGCAGTTTTCAGATAGCCCTCAATGCAAAGGCTCTAGACGCAAATATTGGTGTGAGAGCTAATTCAATCAAGGAAACACTGCATGTTGGTTAAGGGCATATTGAAGAAGGATCAGCCGAGTGGTTCTTGTGGGAGAACAACTCCATTTGGCTCACTAACTTCACACACCATCAGGCTTCCAAGCAGCTCTCAAGGAAACTCAGTTTTCACACTCTATGTTTAGTGCCCTTTGAGTGACTTTTCTAGGAACAAACTTGGTAGAGCATCCCACACAAACGAATGCTCCACATGCGGGTTTCACATGCCACCAACTCCACATTCACAGGCAACTTCAGCGCCACAGCCGTTTTCAGATAGCCCTCAATGCAAAGGCCCTAGAAGCAAATATTGGTGTGAGAGCTAATTCAATCAAGGAAACACTGCATGTTGGTGAAGGGCATATTGAAGAAGGATCAGCCGAGTGGTTCTTGTGGGAGAACAACTCCATTTGGCTCACTAACTTCACACACCATCAGGCTTCCAAGCAGCTCTCAAGGAAACTCAGTTTTCACACTCTATGTTTTGTGCTCTTTGAGTGCCTAGGACTGAAATGAAG
This sequence comes from Ochotona princeps, assembly GCF_030435755.1. NCBI lineage: Eukaryota > Metazoa > Chordata > Mammalia > Lagomorpha > Ochotonidae > Ochotona > Ochotona princeps. Next base: position 27,370 of record NW_026701548.1, on the reverse strand, counting down.
CTTGGTGAGCATCCCACACAAACGAATGCTCCACATGCGGGTTTCACATGCCACCAACTCCACACTCTCAGGCAACTTCAGCGCCACAGCCGTTTTCAGATAGCCCTCAATGCAAAGGCTCTAGACGCAAATATTAGTGTGAGAGCTAATTCAATCAAGGAAACACTGCATGTTGGTGAAGGGCATATTGAAGAAGGATCAGCCGAGTGGTTCTTGTGGGAGAACAACTCCATTTGGCTCACTAACTTCACACACCATCAGGCTTCCAAGCAGCTCTCAAGGAAACTCAGTTTTCACACTCTATGCTTAACGCGCTTTGAGTGCATTTTCTGGGAATGATCCTAGTAGAGCATCACACACAATCGAATGCTCCACATGCGGGTTTCACATGCCACCAACTCCACATTCTCAGGCAACTTCAGCACCACAGCCGTTTTCAGATAGCCCTCAATGCAAAGGCTCTAGACGCAAATATGGGTGTGAGAGCTAATTCAATCAAGGAAACACTGCATGTTGGTGAAGGGCATATTGAAGAAGGATCAGCCGAGTGGTTCTTGTGGGAGAACAACTCCATTTGGCTCACTAACTTCACACACCATCAGGCTTCTAAGCAGCTCTCAAGGAAACTCAGTTTTCACACTCTATGCTTAGTGCCTTTTGATTGCATTATCTAGGATTGAACGTGGTAAAACATCCCACACAAACGAATGCTCCACATGCGGGTTTCACATGCCACCAACTCCACATTCACAGGCAACTTCAGCGCCACCTCCGTTTTCAGATAGCCCTCAATGCAAAGGCTCTAGACGCAAATATGGGTGTGAGAGCTAATTCAATCAAGGAAACACTGCATGTTGGTGAAGGGCATATTGAAGAAGGATCAGCCGAGTGGTTCTTGTGGGAGAACAACTCCATTTGGCTCACTAACTTCACACACCATCAGGCTTCCAAGCAGCTCTCAAGGAAACTCAGTTTTCACACTCTATGATTAGTGCCCTTTGAGTGCAATATCTAGGAATGAACCTGGTAGAGCATCCCACACAATCGAATGCTCCACATGCGGGTTTCACATGCCACCAACTCCACATTCTCAGGCAACTTCAGAGCCACAGCCGCATTCAGATAGCCCTCAATGCAAAGGCTCTAGACGCAAATATTGGTGTAAGAGCTAATTCAATCAAGGAAACACTGCATGTTGGTGAAGGGCATATTGAAGAAGGATCAGCCGAGTGGTTCTTGTGGGAGAACAACTCCATTTGGCTCACTAACTTCACACACCATCAGGCTTCCAAGCAGCTCTCAAGGAAACTCAGTTTTCACACTCTATGCTTAGTGCCCTTTGAGTGCATTATCTAGGAATGAACCTGGTAGAGCATCCCACACAAACGAATGCTCCATATGCGGGTTTCACATGCCACCAACTCCACATTCTCAGGCAACTTCAGCGCCACAGCCGTTTTCAGATAGCCCTCAATGCAAAGGCTCTAGACGCAAATATTGGTGTGAGAGCTAATTCAATCAAGGAAACACTGCATGTTGGTGAAGGGCATATTGAAGAAGGATCAGCCGAGTGGTTCTTGTGGGAGAACAACTCCATTTGGCTCACTAACTTCACACACCATCAGGCTTCCAAGCAGCTCTCAAGGAGACTCAGTTTTCACACTCTATGCTTAGTGCCCTATGAGTGCATTATCTAGGAATGATCCTGGTAGAGCATCCCACACCATCGAATGCTCCACATGCGGGTTTCACATGCCACCAACTCCACATTCTCAGGCAACTTCAGCGCCACAGCCGTTTTCAGATAGCCCTCAATGCAAAGGCTCTAGACGCAAATATGGGTGTGAGAGCTAATTCAATCAAGGAAACACTGCATGTTGGTGAAGGGCATATTGAAGAAGGATCAGCCGAGTGGTTCTTGTGGGAGAACAACTCCATTTGGCTCACTAACTTCACACACCATCAGGCTTCCAAGCAGCTCTCAAGGAAACTCAGTTTTCACACTCTATGTTTAGTGCCCTTTGAGTGACTTATCTAGGAACAAACTTGGTAGAGCATCCCACACAAACGAATGCTCCACATGCGGGTTTCACATGCCACCAACTCCACATTCACAGGCAACTTCACCGCCACAGCCGTTTTCAGATAGCCCTCAATGCAAAGGCCCTAACGCAAATATTGGTGTGAGAGCTAATTCAATCAAGGAAACACTGCATGTTGGTGAAGGGCATATTGAAGAAGGATCAGCCGAGTGGTTCTTGTGGGAGAACAACTCCATTTGGCTCACTAACTTCACACACCATCAGGCTTCCAAGCAGCTCTCAAGGAAACTCAGTTTTCACACTCTATGTTTTGTGCTCTTTGAGTGCCTAGGACTGAAATGAAGCTTGGTGAGCATCCCACACAAACGAATGCTCCACATGCGGGTTTCACATGCCACCAACTCCACACTCTCAGGCAACTTCAGCGCCACAGCCGTTTTCAGATAGCCCTCAATGCAAAGGCTCTAGACGCAAATATTAGTGTGAGAGCTAATTCAATCAAGGAAACACTGCATGTTGGTGAAGGGCATATTGAAGAAGGATCAGCCGAGTGGTTCTTGTGGGAGAACAACTCCATTTGGCTCACTAACTTCACACACCATCAGGCTTCCAAGCAGCTCTCAAGGAAACTCAGTTTTCACACTCTATGTTTTGTGCTCTTTGAGTGCCTAGGACTGAAATGAAGCTTGGTGAGCATCCCACACAAACGAATGCTCCACATGCGGGTTTCACATGCCACCAACTCCACACTCTCAGGCAACTTCAGCGCCACAGCCGTTTTCAGATAGCCCTCAATGCAAAGGCTCTAGACGCAAATATTAGTGTGAGAGCTAATTCAATCAAGGAAACACTGCATGTTGGTGAAGGGCATATTGAAGAAGGATCAGCCGAGTGGTTCTTGTGGGAGAACAACTCCATTTGGCTCACTAACTTCACACACCATCAGGCTTCCAAGCAGCTCTCAAGGAAACTCAGTTTTCACACTCTATGCTTAACGCGCTTTGAGTGCATTTTCTGGGAATGATCCTAGTAGAGCATCACACACAATCGAATGCTCCACATGCGGGTTTCACATGCCACCAACTCCACATTCTCAGGCAACTTCAGCACCACAGCCGTTTTCAGATAGCCCTCAATGCAAAGGCTCTAGACGCAAATATGGGTGTGAGAGCTAATTCAATCAAGGAAACACTGCATGTTGGTGAAGGGCATATTGAAGAAGGATCAGCCGAGTGGTTCTTGTGGGAGAACAACTCCATTTGGCTCACTAACTTCACACACCATCAGGCTTCCAAGCAGCTCTCAAGGAAACTCAGTTTTCACACTCTATGCTTAGTGCCCTTTGAGTGCCTAGGACTGAAATGAAGCTTGGTGAGCATCCCACACAAACGAATGCTCCACATGCGGGTTTCACATGCCACCAACTCCACATTCTCAGGCAACTTCAGCGCCACAGCCGTTTTCAGATAGCCCTCAATGCAAAGGCTCTAGACGCAAATATTGGTGTGAGAGCTAATTCAATCAAGGAAACACTGCATGTTGGTGAAGGGCATATTGAAGAAGGATCAGCCGAGTGGTTCTTGTGGGAGAACAACTCCATTTGGCTCACTAACTTCACACACCATCAGGCTTCCAAGCAGCTCTCAAGGAGACTCAGTTTTCACACTCTTTGCTTAGTGCCCTATGAGTGCATTATCTAGGAATGATCCTGGTAGAGCATCCCACACCATCGAATGCTCCACATGCGGGTTTCACATGCCACCAACTCCACATTCTCAGGCAACTTCAGCGCCACAGCCGTTTTCAGATAGCCCTCAATGCAAAGGCTCTAGACGCAAATATTGGTGTGCGAGCTAATTCAATCAAGGAAACACTGCATGTTGGTGAAGGGCATATTGAAGAAGGATCAGCCGAGTGGTTCTTGTGGGAGAACAACTCCATTTGGCTCACTAACTTCACACACCATCAGGCTTTCAAGCAGCTCTCAAGGAAACTCAGTTTTCACACTCTATGTTTAGTGCCCTTTGAGTGACTTATCTAGGAACAAACTTGGTAGAGCATCCCACACAAACGAATGCTCCACATGCGGGTTTCACATGCCACCAACTCCACATTCTCAGGCAACTTCAGCGCCACAGCCGTTTTCAGATAGCCCTCAATGCAAAGGCTCTAGACGCAAATATTGGTGTGAGAGCTAATTCAATCAAGGAAACACTGCATGTTGGTGAAGGGCATATTGAAGAAGGATCAGCCGAGTGGTTCTTGTGGGAGAACAACTCCATTTGGCTCACTAACTTCACACACCATCAGGCTTCCAAGCAGCTCTCCAGGAAACTCAGTTTTCACACTCTATGCTTAGTGCCCTTTTAGTGCCTAGGAGTGAAATGAAGCTTGTTGAGCATCCCACACAAACGAATGCTCCACATGCGGGTTTCACATGCCACCAACTCCACATTCTCAGGCAACTTCAGCGCCACAGCCGTTTTCAGATAGCCCTCAATGCAAAGGCTCTAGAAGCAAATATTGGTGTGAGAGCTAATTCAATCAAGGAAACACTGCATGTTGGTGAAGGGCATATTGAAGAAGGATCAGCCGAGTGGTTCTTGTGGGAGAACAACTCCATTTGGCTCACTAACTTCACACACCATCAGGCTTCCATGCAGCTCTCAAGGAAACTCAGTTTTCACACTCTATGTTTTGTGCCCTTTAAGTGCCTAGGACTGAAATGAAGCTTGGTGAGCATCCCACACAAACGAATGCTCCACATGCGGGTTTCACATGCAACCAACTCCACACTCTCAGGCAACTTCAGCGCCACAGCCGTTTTCAGATAGCCCTCAATGCAAAGGCTCTAGACGCAAATATTAGTGTGAGAGCTAATTCAATCAAGGAAACACTGCATGTTGGTGAAGGGCATATTGAAGAAGGATCAGTCGAGTGGTTCTTGTGGGAGAACAACTCCATTTGGCTCACTAACTTCACACACCATCAGGCTTCCAAGCAGCTCTCAAGGAAACTCAGTTTTCACACTCTATGCTTAACGCCCTTTGAGTGCATTATCTAGGAATGATCCTAGTAGAGCATCCCACACAATCGAATGCTCCACATGCGGGTTTCACATGCCACCAACTCCACATTCTCAGGCAACTTCAGCACCACAGCCGTTTTCAGATAGCCCTCAATGCAAAGGCTCTAGACGCAAATATGGGTGTGAGAGCTAATTCAATCAAGGAAACACTGCATGTTGGTGAAGGGCATATTGAAGAAGGATCAGCCGAGTGGTTCTTGTGGGAGAACAACTCCATTTGGCTCACTAACTTCACACACCATCAGGCTTCTAAGCAGCTCTCAAGGAAACTCAGTTTTCACACTCTATGCTTAGTGCCTTTTGATTGCATTATTTAGGATTGAACGTGGTAAAGCATCCCACACAAACGAATGCTCCACATGCGGGTTTCACATGCCACCCACTCCACATTCACAGGCAACTTCAGCGCCACCTCCGTTTTCAGATAGCCCTCAATGCAAAGGCTCTAGACGCAAATATTGGTGTGAGAGCTAATTCAATCAAGGAAACACTGCATGTTGGTGAAGGGCATATTGAAGAAGGATCAGCCGAGTGGTTCTTGTGGGAGAACAACTCCATTTGGCTCACTAACTTCACACACCATCAGGCTTCCAAGCAGCTCTCAAGGAAACTCAGTTTTCACACTCTATGCTTAGTGCCCTTTGAGTGCCTAGGACTGAAATGAAGCTTGGTGAGCATCCCACACAAACGAATGCTCCACATGCGGTTTTCACATGCCACTAACTCCACATTCTCAGGCAACTTGAGCGCCACAGCCGTTTTCAGATAGCCCTCAATGCAAAGGCTCTAGATGCAAATATTGGTGTGAGAGCTAATTCAATCAAGGAAACACTGCATGTTGGTGAAGGGCATATTGAAGAAGGATCAGCCGAGTGGTTCTTGTGGGAGAACAACTCCATTTGGCTCACTAACTTCACACACCATCAGGCTTCCAAGCAGCTCTCAAGGAAACTCAGTTTTCACACTCTATGCTTAGTGCCCTTTGTGTGTATTATCTAGGAATGAACCTGGTAGAGCATCCCACACAAACGAATGCTCCACATGCGGGTTTCACATGCCACCAACTCCACATTCACAGGCAACTTCAGCGCCACAGCCGTTTTCAGATAGCCCTCAATGCAAAGGCTCTAGACGCAAATATGGGTGTGAGAGCTAATTCAATCAAGGAAACACTGCATGTTGGTGAAGGGCATATTGAAGAAGGATCAGCCGAGTGGTTCTTGTGGGAGAACAACTCCATTTGGCTCACTAACTTCACACACCATCAGGCTTCCAAGCAGCTCTCAAGGAAACTCAGTTTTCACACTCTATGCTTAGTGCCCTTTGAGTGCCTTGGACTGAAATGAAGCTTGGTGAGCATCCCACACAAACGAATGCTCCACATGCGGGTTTCACATGCCACCAACTCCACATTCTCAGGCAACTTGAGCGCCACAGCCGTTTTCAGATAGCCCTCAATGCAAAGGCTCTAGACGCAAATATTGGTGTGAGAGCTAATTCAATCAAGGAAACACTGCATGTTGGTGAAGGGCATATTGAAGAAGGATCAGCCGAGTGGTTCTTGTGGGAGAACAACTCCATTTGGCTCACTAACTTCACACACCATCAGGCTTCCAAGCAGCTCTCAAGGAAACTCAATTTTCACACTCTATGCTTAGTGCCCTTTGAGTGCATTATCTAGGAATGATCCTGGTAGAGCATCCCACACAATCGAATGCTCCACATGCGGGTTTCACATGCCACCAACTCCACATTCTCAGGCAACTTCAGCACCACAGCCGTTTTCAAATAGCCCTCAATGCAAAGGCTCTAGACGCAAATATGGGTGTGAGAGCTAATTCAATCAAGGAAACACTGCATGTTGGTGAAGGGCATATTGAAGAAGGATCAGCCGAGTGGTTTTTGTGGGAGAACAACTCCATTTGGCTCACTAACTTCACACACCATCAGGCTTCTAAGCAGCTCTCAAGGAAACTCAGTTTTCACACTCTATGCTTAGTGCCTTTTGATTGCATTATCTAGGATTGAACGTGGTAGAGCATCCCACACAATCGAATGCTCCACATGCGGGTTTCACATGCCACCAACTCCACATTCACAGGCAACTTCAGCGCCACCTCCGTTTTCAGATAGCCCTCAATGCAAAGGCCCTAGACGCAAATATTGGTGTGAGAGCTAATTCAATCAAGGAAACACTGCATGTTGGTGAAGGGCATATTGAAGAAGGATCAGCCGAGTGGTTCTTGTGGGAGAACAACTCCATTTGGCTCACTAACTTCACACACCATCAGGCTTCCAAGCAGCTCTCAAGGAAACTCAGTTTTCACACTCTATGCTTAGTGCCCTTTGAGTGCATTATCTAGGAATGAACTTGGTAGAGCATTCCACACAAACGAATGCTCCGCATGCGGGTTTCACATGCCACCAACTCCACATTCACAGGCAACTTCAGCGCCACAGCCGTTTTCAGATAGCCCTCAATGCAAAGGCTCTAGACGCAAATATGGGTGTGAGAGCTAATTCAATCAAGGAAACACTGCATGTTGGTGAAGGGCATATTGAAGAAGGATCAGCCGAGTGGTTCTTGTGGGAGAACAACTCCATTTGGCTCACTAACTTCACACACCATCAGGCTTCCAAGCAGCTCTCAAGGAAACTCAGTTTTCACACTCTATGCTTAGTGCCTTTTGATTGAATTATCTAGGATTGAACGTGGTAGAGCATCCCACACAAACGAATGCTCCACATGCGGGTTTCACATGCCACCAACTCCACATTCACAGGCAACTTCAGCGCCACCTCCGTTTTCAGATAGCCCTCAATGCAAAGGCTCTAGACGCAAATATTGGTGTGAGAGCTAATTCAATCAAGGAAACACTGCATGTTGCTGAAGGGCATATTGAAGAAGGATCAGCCGAGTGGTTCTTGTGGGAGAACAACTCCATTTGGCTCACTAACTTCACACACCATCAGGCTTCCAAACAGCTCTCAAGGAAACTCAGTTTTCACACTCCATGCTTAGTGCCCTTTGAGTGCCTAGGACTTAAATGAAGCTTGGTGAGCATCCCACACAAACGAATGCTCCACATGCGGGTTTCACATGCCACCAACTCCACAAACACAGGCAACTTCAGCGCCACAGTCATTTTCAGATAGCCCTCAATGCAAAGGCTCTAGACGCAAATATTGGTGTGAGAGCTAATTCAATCAAGGAAACACTGCATGTTGGTGAAGGGCATATTGAAGAAGGATCAGCCGAGTGGTTCTTGTGGGAGAACAACTCCATTTGGCTCACTAACTTCACACACCATCAGGCTTCTAAGCAGCTCTCAAGGAAACTCAGTTTTCACACTCTATGCTTAGTGCCCTTTGAGTGCATTATCTAGGAATGAACCTGGTAAAGCATCCCACACAAACGAATGCTCCACATGCGGGTTTCACATGCCACCAACTCCACATTCACAGGCAACTTCAGCGCCACAGCCGTTTTCAGATAGCCCTCAATGCAAAGGCTCTAGACGCAAATATTGGTGTGAGAGCTAATTCAATCAAGGAAACACTGCATGTTGGTGAAGGGCATATTGAAGAAGGATCAGCCGAGTGGTTTTTGTGGGAGAACAACTCCATTTGGCTCACTAACTTCACACACCATCAGGCTTCCAAGCAGCTCTCAAGGAAACTCAGTTTTCACACTCTATGCTTAGTGCCCTTTGTGTGCCTAGGACTGAAATGAACCTTGGAGAGCATCCCACACAAACGAATGCTCCACATGCGGGTTTCACATGCCACCAACTCCACATTCTCAGGCAACTTCAGCGCCACAGCCGTTTTCAGATAGCCCTCAATGCAAAGGCTCTAGACGCAAATATTGGTGTGAGAGCTAATTCAATCAAGGAAACACTGCATGTTGGTGAAGGGCATATTGAAGAAGGATCAGCCGAGTGGTTCTTGTGGGAGAACAACTCCATTTGGCTCACTAACTTCACACACCATCAGGCTTCCAAGCAGCTCTCAAGGAAACTCAGTTTTCACACTCTATGCTTAACGCGCTTTGAGTGCATTTTCTGGGAATGATCCTAGTAGAGTATCCCACACAATCGAATGCTCCACATGCGGGTTTCACATGCCACCAACTCCACATTCTCAGGCAACTTCAGCACCACAGCCGTTTTCAGATAGCCCTCAATGCAAAGGCTCTAGACGCAAATATGGGTGTGAGAGCTAATTCAATCAAGGAAACACTGCATGTTGGTGAAGGGCATATTGAAGAAGGATCAGCCGAGTGGTTTTTGTGGGAGAACAATTCCATTTGGCTCACTAACTTCACACACCATCAGGCTTCTAAGCAGCTCTCAAGGAAACTCAGTTTTCACACTCTATGCTTAGTGCCTTTTGGTTGCATTATCTAGGATTGAACGTGGTAGAGCATCCCACACAAACGAATGCTCCACATGCGGGTTTCACATGCCACCAACTCCACATTCACAGGCAACTTCAGCGCCACCTCCGTTTTCAGATAGCCCTCAATGCAAAGGCCCTAGACGCAAATATTGGTGTGAGAGCTAATTCAATCAAGGAAACACTGCATGTTGGTGAAGGGCATATTGAAGAAGGATCAGCCGAGTGGTTCTTGTGGGAGAACAACTCCATTTGGCTCACTAACTTCACACACCATCAGGCTTCCAAGCAGCTCTCAAGGAAACTCAGTTTTCACACTCTATGCTTAGTGCCCTTTGAGTGCATTATCTAGGAATAAACTTGGTGGAGCATCCCACACAAACGAATGCTCCGCATGCGGGTTTCACATGCCACCAACTCCACATTCACAGGCAACTTCAGCGCCACAGCCGTTTTCAGATAGCCCTCAATGCAAAGGCTCTAGACGCAAATATTGGTGTGAGAGCTAATTCAATCAAGGAAACACGGCATGTTGGTGAAGGGCATATTGAAGAAGGATCCGCCGAGTGGTTCTTGTGGGAGAACAACTCCATTTGGCTCACTAACTTCACACACCATCAGGCTTCCAAGCAGCTCTCAAGGAAACTCAGTTTTCACACTCTATGCTTAGTGCCCTTTGAGTGGCTAGGACTGAAATGAAGCTTGGTGAGCATCCCACACAAACGAATGCTCCACATGCGGGTTTCACATGCCACCAACTCCACATTCTCAGGCAACTTCAGTGCCACAGCCGTTTTCAGATAGCCCTCAATGCAAAGGCTCTAGACGCAAATATGGGTGTGAGAGCTAATTCAATCAAGGAAACACTGCATGTTGGTGAAGGGCATATTGAAGAAGGATCAGCCGAGTGGTTCTTGTGGGAGAACAACTCTATTTGGCTCACTAACTTCACACACCATCAGGCTTCCAAGCAGCTCTCAAGGAAACTCAGTTTTCACACTCTATGCTTAGTGCCCTTTGAGTGCCTAGGACTGAAATGAAGCTTGGTGAGCATTCCACACAAACGAATGCTCCACATGCGGGTTTCACATGCCACCAACTCCACATTCTCAGGCAACTTCAGCACCACAGCCGTTTTCAGATAGCCCTCAATGCAAAGGCTCTAGACGCAAATATTGGTGTGAGAGCTAATTCAATCAAGGAAACACTGCATGTTGGTGAAGGGCATATTGAAGAAGGATCAGCCGAGTGGTTCTTGTGGGAGAACAACTCCATTTGGCTCACTAACTTCACACACCATCAGGCTTCCAAGCAGCTCTCAAGAAAACTCAGTTTTCACACTCTATGCTTAGTGCCTTTTGATTGCATTATCTAGGATTGAACGTGTTAGAGCATCCCACACAAATGAATGCTCCACATGCGGGTTTCACATGCCACCAACTCCACATTCACAGGCAACTTCAGCACAACAGTCATTTTCAGATAGCCCTCAATGCAAAGGCTCTAGACGCAAATATGGGTGTGAGAGCTAATTCAATCAAGGAAACACTGCATGTTGGTGAAGGGCATATTGAAGAAGGATCAGCCGAGTGGTTCTTGTGGGAGAACAACTCCATTTGGCTCACTAACTTCACACACCATCAGGCTTCCAAGCAGCTCTCAAGGAAACTCAGTTTTCACACTCTATGCTTAGTGCCCTTTGAGTGCCTAGGACTGAAATGAAGCTTGGTAAGCATCCCACACAATCGAATGCTCCACATGCGGGTTTCACATGCCACCAACTCCACATTCTCAGGCAACTTCAGCGCCACAGCCGTTTTCAGATAGCCCTCAATGCAAAGGCTCTAGACGCAAATATTGGTGTGAGAGCTAATTCAATCAAGGAAACACTGCATGTTGGTGAAGGGCATATTGAAGAAGGATCAGCCGAGTGGTTCTTGTAGGAGAACAACTCCATTTGGCTCACAAACTTCACACACCATCAGGCTTCCAAGCAGCTCTCCAGGAAACTCCGTTTTCACACTCTATGCTTAGTGCCCTTTTAGTGCCTAGGAGTGAAATGAAGCTTGGTGAGCATCCCACACAAACGAATGCTCCACATGTGGGTTTCACATGCCACCAACTCCACATTCTCAGGCAACTTCAGCGCCACAGCCGTTTTCAGATAGCCCTCAATGCAAAGGCTCTAGACACAAATATTGGTGTGAGAGCTAATTCAATCAAGGAAACACTGCATGTTGGTGAAGGGCATATTGAAGAAGGATCAGCCGAGTGGTTCTTGTGGGAGAACAACTCCATTTGGCTCACTAACTTCACACACCATCAGGCTTCCAAGCAGCTCTCAAGGAAACTCAGTTTTCACGCTCTATGCTTTGTGCCCTTTTAGTGCCTAGGACTGAAATGAAGCTTGGTGAGCATCCCACACAAACGAATGCTCCACATGCGGGTTTCACATGCCACCAACTCCCCACTCTCAGGCAACTTCAGCGCCACAGCCGTTTTCAGATAGCCCTCAATGCAAAGGCTCTAGACGCAAATATGGGTGTGAGAGCTAATTCAATCAAGGAAACACTGCATGTTGGTGAAGGGCATATTGAAGAAGGATCAGCCGAGTGGTTCTTGTGGGAGAACAACTCCATTTGGCTCACTAACTTCACACACCATCAGGCTTCTAAGCAGCTCTCAAGGAAACTCAGTTTTCACACTCTATGCTTAGTGCCTTTTGATTGCATTATTTAGGATTGAACGTGGTAAAGCATCCCAAACAAACGAATGCTCCACATGCGGGTTTCACATGCCACCAACTCCACATTCACAGGCAACTTCAGCGCCACCTCCGTTTTCAGATAGCCCTCAATGCAAAGGCTCTAGACGCAAATATTGGTGTGAGAGCTAATTCAATCAAGGAAACACTGCATGTTGGTGAAGGGCATATTGAAGAAGGATCAGCCGAGTGGTTCTTGTGGGAGAACAACTCCATTTGGCTCACTAACTTCACACACCATCAGGCTTCCAAGCAGCTCTCAAGGAAACTCAGTTTTCACACTCTATGCTTAGTTCCCTTTGAGTGCCTTGGACTGAAATGAAGCTTGGTGAGCATCCCACACAAACGAATGCTCCACATGCGGGTTTCACATGCCACCAACTCCACATTCTCAGGCAACTTGAGCGCCACAGCCGTTTTCAGATAGCCCTCAATGCAAAGGCTCTAGACGCAAATATTGGTGTGAGAGCTAATTCAATCAAGGAAACACTGCATGTTGGTGAAGGGCATATTGAAGAAGGATCAGCCGAGTGGTTCTTGTGGGAGAACAACTCCATTTGGCTCACTAACTTCACACACCATCAGGCTTCCAAGCAGCTCTCAAGGAAACTCAATTTTCACACTCTATGCTTAGTGCCCTTTGAGTGCCTTATCTAGGAATGATCCTGGTAGAGCATCCCACACAATCGAATGCTCCACATGCGGGTTTCACATGTCACCAACTCCACATTCTCAGGCAACTTCAGCACCACAGCCGTTTTCAAATAGCCCTCAATGCAAAGGCTCTAGACGCAAATATGGGTGTGAGAGCTAATTCAATCAAGGAAACACTGCATGTTGGTGAAGGGCATATTGAAGAAGGATCAGCCGAGTGGTTTTTGTGGGAGAACAACTCCATTTGGCTCACTAACTTCACACACCATCAGGCTTCTAAGCAGCTCTCAAGGAAACTCAGTTTTCACACTCTATGCTTAGTGCCTTTTGATTGCATTATCTAGGATTGAACGTGGTAGAGCATCCCACACAATCGAATGCTCCACATGCGGGTTTCACATGCCACCAACTCCACATTCACAGGCAACTTCAGCGCCACCTCCGTTTTCAGATAGCCCTCAATGCAAAGGCCCTAGACGCAAATATTGGTGTGAGAGCTAATTCAATCAAGGAAACACTGCATGTTGGTGAAGGGCATATTGAAGAAGGATCAGCCGAGTGGTTCTTGTGGGAGAACAACTCCATTTGGCTCACTAACTTCACACACCATCAGGCTTCCAAGCAGCTCTCAAGGAAACTCAGTTTTCACACTCTATGCTTAGTGCCCTTTGAGTGCATTATCTAGGAATGAACTTGGTAGAGCATTCCACACAAACGAATGCTCCACATGCGGGTTTCACATGCCACCAACTCCACATTCACAGGCAACTTCAGCGCCACAGCCGTTTTCAGATAGCCCTCAATGCAAAGGCTCTAGACGCAAATATGGGTGTGAGAGCTAATTCAATCAAGGAAACACTGCATGTTGGTGAAGGGCATATTGAAGAAGGATCAGCCGAGTGGTTCTTGTGGGAGAACAACTCCATTTGGCTCACTAACTTCACACACCATCAGGCTTCCAAGCAGCTCTCAAGGAAACTCAGTTTTCACACTCTATGCTTAGTGCCTTTTGATTGCATTATCTAGGATTGAACGTGGTAGAGCATCCCACACAAACGAATGCTCCACATGCGGGTTTCACATGCCACCAACTCCACATTCACAGGCAACTTCAGCGCCACCTCCGTTTTCAGATAGCCCTCAATGCAAAGGCTCTAGACGCAAATATGGGTGTGAGAGCTAATTCAATCAAGGAAACACTGCATGTTGCTGAAGGGCATATTGAAGAAGGATCAGCCGAGTGGTTCTTGTGGGAGAACAACTCCATTTGGCTCACTAACTTCACACAGCATCAGGCTTCCAAACAGCTCTCAAGGAAACTCAGTTTTCACACTCCATGCTTAGTGCCCTTTGAGTGGCTAGGACTGAAATGAAGCTTGGTGAGCATCCCACACAAACGAATGCTCCACATGCGGGTTTCAAATGCCACCAACTCCACAAACACTGGCAACTTCAGCGCCACAGTCATTTTCAGATAGCCCTCAATGCAAAGGCTCTAGACGCAAATATTGGTGTGAGAGCTAATTCAATCAAGGAAACACTGCATGTTGGTGAAGGGCATATTGAAGAAGGATCAGCCGAGTGGTTCTTGTGGGAGAACAACTCCATTTGGCTCACTAACTTCACACACCATCAGGCTTCTAAGCAGCTCTCAAGGAAACTCAGTTTTCACACTCTATGCTTAGTGCCCTTTGAGTGCATTATCTAGGAATGAACCTGGTAAAGCATCCCACACAAACGAATGCTCCACATGCGGGTTTCACATGCCACCAACTCCACATTCACAGGCAACTTCAGCGCCACAGCCGTTTTCAGATAGCCCTCAATGCAAAGGCTCTAGACGCAAATATTGGTGTGAGAGCTAATTCAATCAAGGAAACACTGCATGTTGGTGAAGGGCATATTGAAGAAGGATCAGCCGAGTGGTTTTTGTGGGAGAACAACTCCATTTGGCTCACTAACTTCACACACCATCAGGCTTCCAAGCAGCTCTCAAGGAAACTCAGTTTTCACACTCTATGCTTAGTGCCCTTTGTGTGCCTAGGACTGAAATGAACCTTGGAGAGCATCCCACACAAACGAATGCTCCACATGCGGGTTTCACATGCCACCAACTCCACATTCTCAGGCAACCTCAGCGCCACAGCCGTTTTCAGATAGCCCTCAATGCAAAGGCTCTAGACGCAA
This sequence comes from Ochotona princeps, assembly GCF_030435755.1. Taxonomy (NCBI): domain Eukaryota; kingdom Metazoa; phylum Chordata; class Mammalia; order Lagomorpha; family Ochotonidae; genus Ochotona; species Ochotona princeps. The sequence goes on along the minus strand of NW_026701548.1, from coordinate 12,237 downwards.
ATATTGGTGTGAGAGCTAATTCAATCAAGGAAACACTGCATGTTGGTGAAGGGCATATTGAAGAAGGATCAGCCGAGTGGTTCTTGTGGGAGAACAACTCCATTTGGCTCACTAACTTCACACACCATCAGGCTTCCAAGCAGCTCTCAAGGAAACTCAGTTTTCACACTCTATGCTTAGTGCCCTTTGAGTGCCTAGGACTGAAATGAAGCTTGGTGAGCATCCCACACAAACCAATGCTCCATATGCGGGTTTCACATGCCACCAACTCCACACTCTCAGGCAACTTCAGCGCCACAGCCGTTTTCAGATAGCCCTCAATGCAAAGGCTCTAGACGCAAATATGGGTGTGAGAGCTAATTCAATCAAGGAAACACTGCATGTTGGTGAAGGGCATATTGAAGAAGGATCAGCCGAGTGGTTCTTGTGGGAGAACAACTCCATTTGGCTCACTAACTTCACACACCATCAGGCTTCCAAGCAGCTCTCAAGGAAACTCAGTTTTCACACTCTATGCTTAGTGCCCTTTGTGTGCATTATCTAGGAATGAACCTGGTAGAGCATCCCACACAAACGAATGCTCCACATGCGGGTTTCACATGCCACCAACTCCACATTCTCAGGCAACTTGAGCACCACAGCCGTTTTCAGATAGCCCTCAATGCAAAGGCTCTAGACGCAAATATTGGTGTGAGAGCTAATTCAATCAAGGAAACACTGCATGTTGGTGAAGGGCATATTGAAGAAGGATCAGCCGAGTGGTTCTTTGGGAGAACAACTCCATTTGGCTCACAAACTTCACACACCATCAGGCTTCCAAGCAGCTCTCAAGGAAACTCAGTTTTCACACTCTATGCTTAACGCGCTTTGAGTGCATTTTCTGGGAATGATCCTAGTAGAGTATCCCACACAATCGAATGCTCCACATGCGGGTTTCACATGCCACCAACTCCACATTCTCAGGCAACTTCAGCACCACAGCCGTTTTCAGATAGCCCTCAATGCAAAGGCTCTAGACGCAAATATTGGTGTGCGAGCTAATTCAATCAAGGAAACACTGCATGTTGGTGAAGGGCATATTGAAGAAGGATCAGCCGAGTGGTTTTTGTGGGAGAACAATTCCATTTGGCTCACTAACTTCACACACCATCAGGCTTCTAAGCAGCTCTCAAGGAAACTCAGTTTTCACACTCTATGCTTAGTGCCTTTTGGTTGCATTATCTAGGATTGAACGTGGTAGAGCATCCCACACAAACGAATGCTCCACATGCGGGTTTCACATGCCACCAACTCCACATTCACAGGCAACTTCAGCGCCACCTCCGTTTTCAGATAGCCCTCAATGCAAAGGCCCTAGACGCAAATATTGGTGTGAGAGCTAATTCAATCAAGGAAACACTGCATGTTGGTGAAGGGCATATTGAAGAAGGATCAGCCGAGTGGTTCTTGTGGGAGAACAACTCCATTTGGCTCACTAACTTCACACACCATCAGGCTTCCAAGCAGCTCTCAAGGAAACTCAGTTTTCACACTCTATGCTTAGTGCCCTTTGAGTGACTTATCTAGGAATAAACTTGGTGGAGCATTCCACACAAACGAATGCTCCGCATGCGGGTTTCACATGCCACCAACTCCACATTCACAGGCAACTTCAGCGCCACAGCCGTTTTCAGATAGCCCTCAATGCAAAGGCTCTAGACGCAAATATTGGTGTGAGAGCTAATTCAATCAAGGAAACACGGCATGTTGGTGAAGGGCATATTGAAGAAGGATCAGCCGAGTGGTTCTTGTGGGAGAACAACTCCATTTGGCTCACTAACTTCACACACCATCAGGCTTCCAAGCAGCTCTCAAGGAAACTCAGTTTTCACACTCTATGCTTAGTGCCCTTTGAGTGGCTAGGACTGAAATGAAGCTTGGTGAGCATCCCACACAAACGAATGCTCCACATGCGGGTTTCACATGCCACCAACTCCACATTCTCAGGCAACTTCAGTGCCACAGCCGTTTTCAGATAGCCCTCAATGCAAAGGCTCTAGACGCAAATATGGGTGTGAGAGCTAATTCAATCAAGGAAACACTGCATGTTGGTGAAGGGCATATTGAAGAAGGATCAGCCGAGTGGTTCTTGTGGGAGAACAACTCTATTTGGCTCACTAACTTCACACACCATCAGGCTTCCAAGCAGCTCTCAAGGAAACTCAGTTTTCACACTCTATGCTTAGTGCCCTTTGAGTGCCTAGGACTGAAATGAAGCTTGGTGAGCATTCCACACAAACGAATGCTCCACATGCGGGTTTCACATGCCACCAACTCCACATTCTCAGGCAACTTCAGCACCACAGCCGTTTTCAGATAGCCCTCAATGCAAAGGCTCTAGACGCAAATATTGGTGTGAGAGCTAATTCAATCAAGGAAACACTGCATGTTGGTGAAGGGCATATTGAAGAAGGATCAGCCGAGTGGTTCTTGTGGGAGAACAACTCCATTTGGCTCACTAACTTCACACACCATCAGGCTTCCAAGCAGCTCTCAAGGAAACTCAGTTTTCACACTCTATGCTTAGTGCCTTTTGATTGCATTATCTAGGATTGAACGTGGTAGAGCATCCCACACAAACGAATGCTCCACATGCGGGTTTCACATGCCACCAAATCCACATTCACAGGCAACTTCAGCGCCACCTCCGTTTTCAGATAGCCCTCAATGCAAAGGCTCTAGACGCAAATATTGGTGTGAGAGCTAATTCAATCAAGAAAACACTGCATGTTGGTGAAGGGCATATTGAAGAAGGATCAGCCGAGTGGTTCTTGTGGGAGAACAACTCCATTTGGCTCACTAACTTCACACACCATCAGGCTTCCAAGCAGCTCTCAAGGAAACTCAGTTTTCACACTCTATGCTTAACGCGCTTTGAGTGCATTTTCTGGGAATGATCCTAGTAGAGCATCCCACACAATCGAATGCTCCACATGCGGGTTTCACATGCCACCAACTCCACATTCTCTGGCAACTTCAGCACCACAGCCGTTTTCAGATAGCCCTCAATGCAAAGGCTCTAGACGCAAATATTGGTGTGAGAGCTAATTCAATCAAGGAAACACTGCATGTTGGTGAAGGGCATATTGAAGAAGGATCAGCCGAGTGGTTCTTGTGGGAGAACAACTCCATTTGGCTCACTAACTTCACACACCATCAGGCTTCCAAGCAGCTCTCAAGGAAACTCAGTTTTCACACTCTATGCTTAGTGCCCTTTGAGTGCCTAGGACTGAAATGAAGCTTGGTGAGCATCCCACACAAACCAATGCTCCACATGCGGTTTTCACATGCCACTAACTCCACATTCTCAGGCAACTTGAGCGCCACAGCCGTTTTCAGATAGCCCTCAATGCAAAGGCTCTAGATGCAAATATTGGTGTGAGAGCTAATTCAATCAAGGAAACACTGCATGTTGGTGAAGGGCATATTGAAGAAGGATCAGCCGAGTGGTTCTTGTGGGAGAACAACTCCATTTGGCTCACTAACTTCACACACCATCAGGCTTCCAAGCAGCTCTCAAGGAAACTCAGTTTTCACACTCTATGCTTAGTGCCCTTTGTGTGTATTATCTAGGAATGAACCTGGTAGAGCATCCCACACAAACGAATGCTCCACATGCGGGTTTCACATGCCACCAACTCCACATTCACAGGCAACTTCAGCGCCACAGCCGTTTTCAGATAGCCCTCAATGCAAAGGCTCTAGACGCAAATATGGGTGTGAGAGCTAATTCAATCAAGGAAACACTGCATGTTGGTGAAGGGCATATTGAAGAAGGATCAGCCGAGTGGTTCTTGTGGGAGAACAACTCCATTTGGCTCACTAACTTCACACACCATCAGGCTTCCAAGCAGCTCTCAAGGAAACTCAGTTTTCACACTCTATGCTTAGTTCCCTTTGAGTGCCTTGGACTGAAATGAAGCTTGGTGAGCATCCCACACAAACGAATGCTCCACATGCGGGTTTCACATGCCACCAACTCCACATTCTCAGGCAACTTGAGCGCCACAGCCGTTTTCAGATAGCCCTCAATGCAAAGGCTCTAGACGCAAATATTGGTGTGAGAGCTAATTCAATCAAGGAAACACTGCATGTTGGTGAAGGGCATATTGAAGAAGGATCAGCCGAGTGGTTCTTGTGGGAGAACAACTCCATTTGGCTCACTAACTTCACACACCATCAGGCTTCCAAGCAGCTCTCAAGGAAACTCAATTTTCACACTCTATGCTTAGTGCCCTTTGAGTGCATTTTCTGGGAATGATCCTGGTAGAGCATCCCACACAATCGAATGCTCCACATGCGGGTTTCACATGCCTCCAACTCCACATTCTCAGGCAACTTCAGCACCACAGCCGTTTTCAAATAGCCCTCAATGCAAAGGCTCTAGACGCAAATATGGGTGTGAGAGCTAATTCAATCAAGGAAACACTGCATGTTGGTGAAGGGCATATTGAAGAAGGATCAGCCGAGTGGTTTTTGTGGGAGAACAACTCCATTTGGCTCACTAACTTCACACACCATCAGGCTTCCAAGCAGCTCTCAAGGAAACTCAGTTTTCACACTCTATGCTTAGTGCCTTTTGATTGCATTATCTAGGATTGAACGTGGTAGAGCATCCCACACAATCGAATGCTCCACATGCGGGTTTCACATGCCACCAACTCCACATTCACAGGCAACTTCAGCGCCACCTCCGTTTTCAGATAGCCCTCAATGCAAAGGCCCTAGACGCAAATATTGGTGTGAGAGCTAATTCAATCAAGGAAACACTGCATGTTGGTGAAGGGCATATTGAAGAAGGATCAGCCGAGTGGTTCTTGTGGGAGAACAACTCCATTTGGCTCACTAACTTTACACACCATCAGGCTTCCAAGCAGCTCTCAAGGAAACTCAGTTTTCACACTCTATGCTTAGTGCCCTTGGAGTGCATTATCTAGGAATGAACTTGGTAGAGCATTCCACACAAACGAATGCTCCGCATGCGGGTTTCACATGCCACCAACTCCACATTCACAGGCAACTTCAGCGCCACAGCCGTTTTCAGATAGCCCTCAATGCAAAGGCTCTAGACGCAAATATGGGTGTGAGAGCTAATTCAATCAAGGAAACACTGCATGTTGGTGAAGGGCATATTGAAGAAGGATCAGCCGAGTGGTTCTTGTGGGAGAACAACTCCATTTGGCTCACTAACTTCACACACCATCAGGCTTCCAAGCAGCTCTCAAGGAAACTCAGTTTTCACACTCTATGCTTAGTGCCTTTTGATTGCATTATCTAGGATTGAACGTGGTAGAGCATCCCACACAAACGAATGCTCCACATGCGGGTTTCACATGCCACCAACTCCACATTCACAGGCAACTTCAGCGCCACAGCCGTTTTCAGATAGCCCTCAATGCAAAGGCTCTAGACGCAAATATGGGTGTGAGAGCTAATTCAATCAAGGAAACACTGCATGTTGGTGAAGGGCATATTGAAGAAGGATCAGCCGAGTGGTTCTTGTGGGAGAACAACTCCATTTGGCTCACTAACTTCACACAGCATCAGGCTTCCAAGCAGCTCTCAAGGAAACTCAGTTTTCACACTCTATGCTTAGTGCCCTTTGTGTGCCTAGGACTGAAATGAACCTTGGAGAGCATCCCACACAAACGAATGCTCCACATGCGGGTTTCACATGCCACCAACTCCACATTCTCAGGCAACTTCAGCGCCACAGCCGTTTTCAGATAGCCCTCAATGCAAAGGCTCTACACGCAAATATTGGTGTGAGAGCTAATTCAATCAAGGAAACACTGCATGTTGGTGAAGGGCATATTGAAGAAGGATCAGCCGAGTGGTTCTTGTGGGAGAACAACTCCATTTGGCTCACTAACTTCACACACCATCAGGCTTCCAAGCAGCTCTCAAGGAAACTCAGTTTTCACACTCTATGCTTAGTGCCCTTTGAGTGCATTATCTAGGAATGATCCTGGTAGAGCATCCCACACAATCGAATGCTCCACATGCGGGTTTCACATGCCACCAACTCCACATCCACAGGCAACTTCAGCACCACAGCCGTTTTCAGATAGCCCTCAATGCAAAGGCTCTAGACGCAAATATTGGTGTGAGAGCTAATTCAATCAAGGAAACACTGCATGTTGGTGAAGGGCATACTGAAGAAGGATCAGCCGAGTGGTTCTTGTGGGAGAACAACTCCATTTGGCTCACTAACTTCACACACCATCAGGCTTCCAAGCAGCTCTCAAGGAAACTCAGTTTTCACACTCTATGCTTAGTGCCCTTTGAGTGCATTATATAGGAATGATCCTGGTAGAGCATCCCACACAATCGAATGCTCCACATGCGGGTTTCACATGCCACCAACTCCACATTCTCAGGCAACTTCAGCATCACAGCCGTTTTCAGATAGCCCTCAATGCAAAGGCTCTAGACGCAAATATTGGTGTGAGAGCTAATTCAATCAAGGAAACACTGCATGTTGGTGAAGGGCATATTGAAGAAGGATCAGCCGAGTGGTTCTTGTGGGAGAACAACTCCATTTGGCTCACTAACTTCACACAGCATCAGGCTTCCAAGCAGCTCTCAAGGAAACTCAGCTTTCACACTCTATGCTTAGTGCCCTTTGAGTGCATTATCTAGGAATGATCCTGGTAGAGCATCCCACACAAACGAATGCTCCACATGCGGGTTTCACATGCCACCAACTCCACATTCTCAGGCAACCTCAGCGCCACAGCCGTTTTCAGATAGCCCTCAATGCAAAGGCTCTAGACGCAAATATTGGTGTGAGAGCTAATTCAATCAAGGAAACACTGCATGTTGGTGAAGGGCATATTGAAGAAGGATCAGCCGAGTGGTTCTTGTGGGAGAACAACTCCATTTGGCTCACTAACTTCACACACCATCAGGCTTCCAAGCAGCTCTCAAGGAAACTCAGTTTTCACACTCTATGCTTAGTGCCCTTTGAGTGCCTAGGACTGAAATGAAGCTTGGTGAGCATCCCACACAAACCAATGCTCCATATGCGGGTTTCACATGCCACTAACTCCACATTCTCAGGCAACTTCAGCGCCACAGCCGTTTTCAGATAGCCCTCAATGCAAAGGCTCTAGACGCAAATATGGGTGTGAGAGCTAATTCAATCAAGGAAACACTGCATGTTGGTGAAGGGCATATTGAAGAAGGATCAGCCGAGTGGTTCTTGTGGGAGAACAACTCCATTTGGCTCACTAACTTCACACACCATCAGGCTTCCAAGCAGCTCTCAAGGAAACTCAGTTTTCACACTCTATGCTTAGTGCCCTTTGAGTGCATTATCTAGGAATGATCCTGGTAGAGCATCCCACACAATCGAATGCTCCACATGCGGGTTTCACATGCCACCAACTCCACATCCACAGGCAACTTCAGCACCACAGCCGTTTTCAGATAGCCCTCAATGCAAAGGCTCTAGACGCAAATATTGGTGTGAGAGCTAATTCAATCAAGGAAACACTGCATGTTGGTGAAGGGCATACTGAAGAAGGATCAGCCGAGTGGTTCTTGTGGGAGAACAACTCCATTTGGCTCACTAACTTCACACACCATCAGGCTTCCAAGCAGCTCTCAAGGAAACTCAGTTTTCACACTCTATGTTTAGTGACCTTTGAGTGCATTATATAGGAATGATCCTGGTAGAGCATCCCACACAATCGAATGCTCCACATGCGGGTTTCACATGCCACCAACTCCACATTCTCAGGCAACTTCAGCATCACAGCCGTTTTCAGATAGCCCTCAATGCAAAGGCTCTAGACGCAAATATTGGTGTGAGAGCTAATTCAATCAAGGAAACACTGCATGTTGGTGAAGGGCATATTGAAGAAGGATCAGCCGAGTGGTTCTTGTGGGAGAACAACTCCATTTGGCTCACTAACTTCACACACCATCAGGCTTCCAAGCAGCTCTCAAGGAAACTCAGTTTTCACACTCTATGCTTAGTGCCCTTTGAGTACCTAGGACTGAAATGAAGCTTGGTGAGCATCCCACACAAACCAATGCTCCACATGCGGGTTTCACATGCCACCTACTCCACACTCTCAGGCAACTTCAGCGCCACAGCCATTTTCAGATAGCCCTCAATGCAAAGGCTCTACACGCAAATATTGGTGTGAGAGCTAATTCAATCAAGGAAACACTGCATGTTGGTGAAGGGCATATTGAAGAAGGATCAGCCGAGTGGTTCTTGTGGGAGAACAACTCCATTTGGCTCACTAACTTCACACACCATCAGGCTTCCAAGCAGCTCTCAAGGAAACTCAGCTTTCACACTCTATGCTTAGTGCCCTTTGAGTGCATTATCTAGGAATGATCCTGGTAGAGCATCCCACACAAACGAATGCTCCACATGCGGGTTTCACATGCCACCAACTCCACATTCTCAGGCAACCTCAGCGCCACAGCCGTTTTCAGATAGCCCTCAATGCAAAGGCTCTAGACGCAAATATTTATGTGAGAGCTAATTCAATCAAGGAAACACTGCATGTTGGTGAAGGGCATATTGAAGAAGGATCAGCCGAGTGGTTCTTGTGGGAGAACAACTCCATTTGGCTCACTAACTTCACACACCATCAGGCTTCCAAGCAGCTCTCAAGGAAACTCAGTTTTCACACTCTATGCTTAGTGCCCTTTGAGTGCCTAGGACTGAAATGAAGCTTGGTGAGCATCCCACACAAACCAATGCTCCATATGCGGGTTTCACATGCCACTAACTCCACATTCTCAGGCAACTTCAGTGCCACAGCCGTTTTCAGATAGCCCTCAATGCAAAGGCTCTAGACGCAAATATGGGTGTGAGAGCTAATTCAATCAAGGAAACACTGCATGTTGGTGAAGGGCATATTGAAGAAGGATCAGCCGAGTGGTTCTTGTGGGAGAACAACTCCATTTGGCTCACTAACTTCACACACCATCAGGCTTCCAAGCAGCTCTCAAGGAAACTCAGTTTTCACACTCTATGCTTAGTGCCCTTTGTGTGCATTATCTAGGAATGAACCTGGTAGAGCATCCCACACAAACGAATGCTCCACATGCGGGTTTCACATGCCACCAACTCCACATTCTCAGGCAACTTGAGCGCCACAGCCGTTTTCAGATAGCCCTCAATGCAAAGGCTCTAGACGCAAATATTGGTGTGAGAGCTAATTCAATCAAGGAAACACTGCATGTTGGTGAAGGGCATATTGAAGAAGGATCAGCCGAGTGGTTCTTGTGGGAGAACAACTCCATTTGGCTCACAAACTTCACACACCATCAGGCTTCCAAGCAGCTCTCAAGGAAACTCAGTTTTCACACTCTATGCTTAACGCGCTTTGAGTGCATTATCTAGGAATGATCCTAGTAGAGTATCCCACACAATCGAATGCTCCACATGCGGGTTTCACATGCCACCAACTCCACATTCTCAGGCAACTTCAGCACCACAGCCGTTTTCAGATAGCCCTCAATGCAAAGGATCTAGACGCAAATATGGGTGTGAGAGCTAATTCAATCAAGGAAACACTGCATGTTGGTGAAGGGCATATTGAAGAAGGATCAGCCGAGTGGTTTTTGTGGGAGAACAATTCCATTTGGCTCACTAACTTCACACACCATCAGGCTTCTAAGCAGCTCTCAAGGAAACTCAGTTTTCACACTCTATGCTTAGTGCCTTTTGGTTGCATTATCTAGGATTGAACGTGGTAGAGCATCCCACACAAACGAATGCTCCACATGCGGGTTTCACATGCCACCAACTCCACATTCACAGGCAACTTCAGCGCCACCTCCGTTTTCAGATAGCCCTCAATGCAAAGGCCCTAGACGCAAATATTGGTGTGAGAGCTAATTCAATCAAGGAAACACTGCATGTTGGTGAAGGGCATATTGAAGAAGGATCAGCCGAGTGGTTCTTGTGGGAGAACAACTCCATTTGGCTCACTAACTTCACACACCATCAGGCTTCCAAGCAGCTCTCAAGGAAACTCAGTTTTCACACTCTATGCTTAGTGCCCTTTGAGTGCATTATCTAGGAATAAACTTGGTGGAGCATTCCACACAAACGAATGCTCCGCATGCGGGTTTCACATGCCACCAACTCCACATTCACAGGCAACTTCAGCGCCACAGCCGTTTTCAGATAGCCCTCAATGCAAAGGCTCTAGACGCAAATATTGGTGTGAGAGCTAATTCAATCAAGGAAACACGGCATGTTGGTGAAGGGCATATTGAAGAAGGATCAGCCGAGTGGTTCTTGTGGGAGAACAACTCCATTTGGCTCACTAACTTCACACACCATCAGGCTTCCAAGCAGCTCTCAAGGAAACTCAGTTTTCACACTCTATGCTTAGTGCCCTTTGAGTGGCTAGGACTGAAATGAAGCTTGGTGAGCATCCCACACAAACGAATGCTCCACATGCGGGTTTCACATGCCACCAACTCCACATTCTCAGGCAACTTCAGTGCCACAGCCGTTTTCAGATAGCCCTCAATGCAAAGGCTCTAGACGCAAATATGGGTGTGAGAGCTAATTCAATCAAGGAAACACTGCATGTTGGTGAAGGGCATATTGAAGAAGGATCAGCCGAGTGGTTCTTGTGGGAGAACAACTCCATTTGGCTCACTAACTTCACACACCATCAGGCTTCCAAGCAGCTCTCAAGGAAACTCAGTTTTCACACTCTATGCTTAGTGCCCTTTGAGTGCCTAGGACTGAAATGAAGCTTGGTGAGCATCCCACACAAACGAATGCTCCACATGCGGGTTTCACATGCCACCAACTCAACATTCTCAGGCAACTTCAGCGCCACAGCCGTTTTCAGATAGCCCTCAATGCAAAGGCTCTAGACGCAAATATTGGTGTGAGAGCTAATTCAATCAAGGAAACACTGCATGTTGGTGAAGGGCATATTGAAGAAGGATCAGCCGAGTGGTTCTTGTCGAAGAACAACTCCATTTGGCTCACTAACTTCACACACCATCAGGCTTCCAAGCAGCTCTCAAGGAAACTCAGTTTTCACACTCTATGCTTAGTGCCCTTTGTGTGCATTATCTAGGAATGAACCTGGTAGAGCATCCGACACAAACGAATGCTCCACATGCGGGTTTCACATGCCACCAACTCCACATTCTCACGCAACTTGAGCGCCACAGCCGTTTTCAGATAGCCCTCAATGCAAAGGCTCTAGACGCAAATATGGGTGTGAGAGCTAATTCAATCAAGGAAACACTGCATGTTGGTGAAGGGCATATTGAAGAAGGATCAGCCGAGTGGTTCTTGTGGGAGAACAACTCCATTTGGCTCACTAACTTCACACACCATCAGGCTTCCAAGCAGCTCTCAAGGAAACTCAGTTTTCACACTCTATGCTTAGTTCCCTTTGAGTGCCTTGGACTGAAATGAAGCTTGGTGAGCATCCCACACAAACGAATGCTCCACATGCGGGTTTCACATGCCACCAACTCCACATTCTCAGGCAACTTGAGCGCCACAGCCGTTTTCAGATAGCCCTCAATGCAAAGGCTCTAGACGCAAATATTGGTGTGAGAGCGAATTCAATCAAGGAAACACTGCATGTTGGTGAAGGGCATATTGAAGAAGGATCAGCCGAGTGGTTCTTGTGGGAGAACAACTCCATTTGGCTCACTAACTTCACACACCATCAGGCTTCCAAGCAGCTCTCAAGGAAACTCAGTTTTCACACTCTATGCTTAGTGCCCTTTGAGTGCATTATCTAGGAATGAACTTGGTAGAGCATTCCACACAAACGAATGCTCCGCATGCGGTTTTCACATGCCACCAACTCCACATTCACAGGCAACTTCAGCGCCACAGCCGTTTTCAGATAGCCCTCAATGCAAAGGCTCTAGACGCAAATATGGGTGTGAGAGCTAATTCAATCAAGGAAACACTGCATTTTGGTGAAGGGCATATTGAAGAAGGATCAGCCGAGTGGTTCTTGTGGGAGAACAACTCCATTTGGCTCACTAACTTCACACACCATCAGGCTTCCAAGCACCTCTCAAGGAAACTCAGTTTTCACACTCTATGCTTAGTGCCCTTTGAGTGCCTAGGACTGAAATGAAGCTTGGTGAGCATCCAACACAAACGAATGCTCCACATGCGGGTTTCACATGCCACTAACTCCACATTCTCAGGCAACTTCAGCGCCACTGCCA
>NW_026701547.1:0-19919 GCF_030435755.1 Ochotona princeps | reverse complement strand
GAAGTGGAGCTGCCAGGATTAGAACCAGCGGCCACATGGGATCAAGGCGAGGACCTTAGCCACCAGGCCACGCCGCCGAGCCCGGTAGCAGCTGATTTTAAGAAGGCAATAAAAAGCATAAGAAAGCAAACACCCAGTGATTTTATTTTATTATTATTATTTTTTGCATTTGGGAGACAGCTTCCAAGTTTATTTGGCTTCATTGGATCCCGAGGTGAAGGCCCTAGCCTGGCCGGGGTGTAGAAAGGCACCCAGAAGGTGCCCAGGGCAAGGGCCATGCTATAGGACTTGGTCCAAAGAACTGGTGCCCACGGAGGCCGGCCCCTATCCCTGGCACCACCCTTGAGGGCAATTCCCTGAGACAGGCTCTGGTCGTCCCAACCAGTGGGGTACGGTGTCAGGCCCCAGTGGGGCAGGTCCGTCGGGACAGTGGGGTTGGGGGAAGACCAATGGGTGGCAGGTGTGGAGGGTGCAGGCCCCCCTCCAGTGTGAAGGTTTCCTGTGCAGTGTAGTGTTCCTGACCCCCAGGGCGAGGTGGGGTGGGGGCTCCTGTTCCAGTGTATGTGGCGGCTCTTCCAGACAGCCCAGCTGGGGGTTAGGGCCCTGCCTCAGGTGTCCATGGAGCCTGCAGTCCTGGGGTCTCCCCTGGAAGGGGTTGGCAGGCGGGGAGTCCCAGAAAGGGTCTGAGTCCCGGAACAAGGTCCAAGGTGCCCGCCGGGGCGCAGGCTGTGGCGAGGGCAGAGGTGAGGGCCGTGGCCCCGCAGACACAAATCTCCAGGGGTCAATGCGACTGCGAAGGGGCGAGGGGCGGGGTCGGCCGATGAGCCCCAGGGGCGGGGAGCTCGGTGTGCCTGGGGTTCTGGGGGCAGAGCGTGACATCCCGGGTGGAGGTGACACGGTGCCTCCACGTGTTTCCTCACGGCGGGGTCTTTGGCTAAGGGCTGGCCGGCAGGCATGGCCAGGTCCAGCAGCAGAGGTGTGGTGGTGGGTGTTTTCGGGGAGAGGCGGGTGAGCGGGGAGGCAGGTGGCTCGGTGGCGGGGTTGGGTGCAGGCGCTGGCGCAGGGGGTGCTGACGGGGTCTCCCGGCGCTCGCTGCCCATTCCCTTGAAGTTGGGGTGGGCGGCTGCAGGTCGCGGCCAAGGCCCAGTGAGGCGAGCAGGGCCGTGCCCGCGCAGGAGTGCGCGTTGGATGAGCTTGGGCATAGCGGAATCACCCAGTGATTTTAAACGAAGATGTGTAAATATTTATTCATTAGCTTTTTGTAACAAAGGTAGTGATGTGGGTCAGTTCCAGCTTTGCCAGTGCATCAGCGTAGGCTGGTGAGCTCAGGGCTCAAGTGCTGGGGAGCTAGTTCATTTGTTTTTTAGGATTTATTTCTATCAGAAAGGCGATCGACAGAGAAGAGACAGAGAGAAAAACATCTTCCATCTTCTGGTTCACTCCATAAATGGCTGCAACGGTGGGAACTGAACCTTTCCGAAGTCAGGAGCCAGGAGCTTTTCCTGGATTTTCCATGCAGGTGCAGGGTTCCAAGGTTTGGGGCCACCCTGCACTGTTTTCCCAGGCCGTAAGCAGGGAGTTAGATGGGAAGCGGAGCAGCCAGGACGTGAACTGGTACCCATAAGATGCTGGTACTCTTAGGTGGAGTATTAGCTAGTTGAACCATTGTGCCAGCCCCTCGCCAGTTCCTAACCTTGGAAGCCCTCTAGGCTTGTCCCCACCTGAGTGCCCCTGCTCTGGCAGCATTCATGAACCTCGGCCCCCCACACTGCTCTAGCCCCCCTTTCCTGCTTTGGTGCTCAGCCTTCTGTCCGACACAGCCCCTAAATCTATCCTTCCAGGACTCCAACTTGAGTGTTCTTTGGAAGTATACAAAGTATATACAAAGACTCAGAATTCCTGCAAATACTTACAAATTAGCTTTCATTTTCAAAGAGTTAGCTTGTCTAAATCAAATTGAGTACCTGTTTTTAAAGGAAGTGCAACTTTCTCTGTTCACTTAGCTGGTTTTCACACAAGTAGTGGGTAAGTAAGTAAGTAAGTGCTGAAGAGGAGAGGAGCAGGTGGGGGCAGCCGGGACTCTGTCACAACTCACCTGGCAGCAGCAGGCAGGCAGTGCCCTGTGTGGTCAGCTGAGCTATGCCCAGGTGGGCAGAGTGGACTGCCACTGCGTGGTGTTGGTGGCTTCCTTAAAACACCTGGGTCGGGCTGGGTTCTTTTTCCCTTGGAAAGCAGGGTTCCAAGAAAAGACAAAACAAAGAACAAAACAAACAAACAAAAACCCATGGCCTCTTGTTCTGAGCTCAATAAAGAAGCAGCTCACGAGGCTATGGAAAACAAAGAAGAAAATGGGGTTTCACTTTCCTCTGAGGGTCAGCCTGCCCAGAGGCCCCCCCGTGGGCTCCGGGTGTGCCCGGGGCTTTCTGCATCCCCCGTCAGACACTTGAGCCCAGAACCCCCACAGAGCAGGGATACCCGACAGAAGCATGTGACAGCCGGGCGTGCCTTTCCCCGGAGCTGTGCCTGACCCATGGCGGGCAGCATGGAGTCCCATTTTTAACCAAGGGATTGTGCAGTGACTGCCGCACCTCGCCTGCCTGCTACAGCCTCAGCCCTGGGTCCTTCCACCTCTAGCATGGGTCATTGCACCAAGGGTTCTGGTGGCTCCTTGACTGTCTCTGCTGCTCCAGCCTCAGCCCTGGGTCCTTCCACCTCTAGCATGGGTCATTGCACCAAGGGTTCTGGTGGCTCCTTGACTATCTCTGCTGCTCCAGCCTCAGCCCTGGGTCCTTCCACCTCTAGCATGGGTCATTGCACCAAGGGTTCTGGTGGCTCCTTGACTATCTCTGCTGCTCCAGCCTCAGCCCTGGGTCCTTCCACCTCTAGCATGGGTCATTGCACCAAGGGTTCTGGTGGCTCCTTGACCATCCCTCCTGGTTCAGTGACTGCTGTCATTTTGGGGCATCTCAATGACAGTAACAATTGTAATGACACTAAAGCCCCACTCCCCACGGAAGCCTTGGCTGTGGGCTCATGTCCACCCCCTTGGCAGGTGCTGGTGCAGGGGCAGAGGGGAGTGCCCGCTGTGACCAGTCCCTTTGAAGAAAGCTGAAGATTTTCTCAAATTGTGAGCTGGAGACGACGGAGGGAGACCATTCCTGGTTGGCTGTTGACTGGGCACTGTCCAGGGCACTCTTTTTCCCCGAGGGCTGACTGGGCACTGTCCAGGGCACCCTTGTCCCCGAGGGCTGACTGGGCCCACCACTGTCCAGGGCACCCTTGTCCCCCGAGGGCTGACTGAGCTCTGCACTGTCCAGGGCACCCTTGTCCCCGAGGGCTGACTGGGCCCACCACTGTCCAGGGCACCCTTGTCCCCCGAGGGCTGACTGAGCTCTGCACTGTCCAGGGCACGTTTGTCCCCTGAGGGCTGACTGGGCCTTCCACTGTCCAGGGCACTCTTGTCCCCTGAGGTCACCCCACTGGCCTTTAGGCTGTTGTGTTAGGTGTGGGATTGCTGCCTGTGGAAACAGGGATGAATTCAACTGTAGGGTGTGGTTGGGGGTGGGTAGAGACCGGTCTTGCAAGTGCTTGGGAATGCGGTCCGCTCCTTGGTTCACGAGCTAAATAAACATGTGGCCTCTGCTCCTGGGCGTCCGTTCCTGTGCGCCTCACATGCTTGCTTGGGAAAGTACACCTTGTGGTCCCACCTGTTCCCGAAAGTGTCTGCAGAGGCAATGCAGGAGGCTGCTGCCCTTGACTTTCTCCCAAACACAGCACAGCTCTGCTGTTTACTCAGCTTTAGCCCTTTCCCTGGACTCCGTGAGTGCACTTGCTGGGCGTATCCATGCCTGCCTTTGCTCCCAGGTGCCTGTGGTCCTGCTCGTCCCCTCTCGCCCATTCCCCAGGGCCTGGTTTTGCTTATTTAGGTAATAAACAAACAAACAAACAAATAAATACAAACAAATGCATCTGCCACTCAACCCAGTAAAACGTGTACCACCTCAAATCAGGAGGTGAATGTAAATTAGAGCAGGTTCTTATGCTTCTGTTGGAGGATGGAGATTAAGGCACTCCCAATGCTTCACCTGCAGAGGGCTGCAGGGCACAGACCACCTGCTCCGTGGACTTGCAGCAGGCCCCACTGCTGGCTGGAGACAGTGATGTCACGGTCCTTAGAAAATCTCAGAGAAAAACCCTCAGGTCCCTGTGGGGGGATTCCAAATATGCATGGGGTGCATTCACTCCGTAAGTTGATCCTGCTCCCTGCACCCAGTGTGTCTCAGACCTCGCTCCTGCCCACTTGGCCTCCCGTCCACCTCATTTCCTGTCCTCCTCATCCCTCTTGTCTGCCTCATCACCTGCCCACCTCATCTGTCCTGTCCACTTCATCTCCTGCCCACCTCACCTCCTGTCTGCCTCATCCCTCTTGTCCGCCTCATCCCTCTTGTCTGCCTCATCACCTGCCCACCTCATCTGTCCTGTCTACTTCATCTCCTGCCCACCTCATTTCCTGTCCTTATCATCTCCTGTCAACCTCATCACCTGCCCATCTCATCTGTCCACTTCAACTCTCCTTTTTAGCTTCTTCAAGAATTTGTCCTTCCTGAGTTCCCTCCGCCTAGTCGGCCACTGACTGACAGGCAGCCTGGGTGGACAACACGTATTGCCCTGTGTGTCCTGCCATGGATTTTAAGCCATGTCTCTGTTTCCAGGGCACTTGCACCCTCCTATGCACAGATCAGCCATGCTCACAGAAAGGTCAAGGATGGAGTCCACTGAGTCCTGCTGTGAGGTCAAGGAGTCCTGGGTTCCTCCATTCTTCAACATCCTACAAGAGTGTGGACGTGGGCCCCCTTCCTTGGTGATTCTACAGAGCACGCATGGAAAGTGGCTCCCTTCCCTGGTGGTCCTACAGGTGTGCAGATGGGATATAGGATCCCTTCCTTGGTGGTCCTACAAGGTGTGGATGGGATATGAGCCCTCTTCCTTGGCGGTCCTATAGGGTGTGGATGGGAAGTGGGCTCCCTATCTTGGTAGTCCTACTAGAGTGTGGATGTGGGCTTTCTTGGTGGTCCTACAGGGTGTGGGTGGGAGCAGGAGTAGAGCCTGACTAATGTGTGGACCCTGAGGGTGGTGGAACTGACAGCAGCCTGTTCTTAAGGCTGTCAGAAGGAAAGTCCTCGTTGGTTCTTCAGAGTTCCCTGTGGGCCTGAGGTGGCCAGACAGACACTCACTGCCCACAGCCTTTGGAACAAACATGAAGTCCTCAGCCAGCAGTTCTACTCTGGGAATCTTTCCGGGGAGAATGGAAGTATCTCCTTGCCCAGGCCGTATGCAAGGAGATGTTCAATGGGGCTGACACTGTGGTGCAGGGGCTGTACCGTGTCTGCCAGGGTGCCATTCGTTTGGGTATCCCGGCGCCTTGCTGCCGGCCCTCCCATGTTTTCTCAAGCTGTCTTGAGCTGCAGGGCGTCGGACCTCTTTGCTGCCTTCTCGCTCCTGTCCTGTGTGTCTCATCTGGGACGAGCTGCTGACCCCAGCAGTCAGGCTTGTGCCCTTGGGGCGAGACGTTTGTCCCCTGTGTGGTCATGGCCTGCCAGGCCCATGCCGTCTCCCAACTGCTCCCTGAGGGTGGACCCCAGTGCTTTGCTCATCAGTGATGGGTCAAGTGACAGCTCCCAGAACTAGGTGTCTCCGCTCCCAGATGCACTTCTTCCTGGTAGGCATGACACAGAATGTCCCAGAGACACAAACATCAGGGCCTGGCGAGACTGTGTCTGTTTCCTCCATGAGCTCAGCAGGTGTGACTCGCAGTTCGCCTGTAGCAGCCCACCTGGGACACCTGTGCTCTGTAGCTGAGAGAGGGTCCTAACTTCTGCTGACTTCCTGAGTCAGGTCCGTGAGCAGCGAGGAGTGTGTGAGCACCCAGGGAGCAACGGGAGGGACAGCTCCCGGTGTGCCAAGTGGCCCCAGAGCAGCAGCCCCGCTGTGCCTCATGTGGTGGAGAGGTACCCAACCCCTCCCTTCACAGAGAGCGAGACCAAGCCAGGGGCAGCAGTGCCCCCAGCCTGTGCCAGGGGTGCTGCTCTTGGTGTCTGCAGGCCTGTGCGCCCTCCTTCTCCGTCTTGCAGGCGATTGTTCCTGTACCACAAGCAGCTTTGTCAAATTATGCGCACTCACATAGCTCCCCGTTCACACTGTGCATGTCCTTGTCCAGTCTTGCTCTCCTGTCCACCCTGTGCCAGTTGTGACCTCACAGTCCAGCTCTGGTGTTGGCTGGTCGGGGACTTGGGGAAACAGGCGACATTTGGAGGATCAGGCTGGGCTGCTGAGCACCCGGAGGAATTCGGTGCCTGTGACTGTCGGGGTCACCCCCAGCGGGGGTTAGTGGGTGCTGCGGGGGGTGGCACACTCACTGCTTGGTGAGAGAGAAAGGGCCCAGTCTGCGGCTTGTTCTCACAAGCTTTGTTTGTCCCTGTGCCTGGTACATGCTGACAGGGACTCCAGGGATACCTCCCCAGGCCTTATACCCCATGCTACTGTGACTTCCCTGCACCCCTGGTCCAGACCACAGCCCTGCAGAGAGGGGCTGACCAAGCATCGAGAACCCACAGTGGCTCTCACGGTGCTGGTGTGGGGCTTTATTTTCTCAAGGCAACTTGGACAGATCCTGGCTGGTCAGGGCCATGGGACACTGTGTCCTCTCTCCTCCCCTCGGGCAGCAACAGGGAGCTGCAGCTTCTGCCTCCAGGTGGGGCCGTTGGGTTCTCCTGCTGTCACCAGGCTTGTCCTTCTGCTGTCATGGTCTAAGCTCCCACGTGCAGCCCCTGTGGCCTCCGCTGGCCTGGCGACAGGCCTGGAGCGTGCAAGCAGTCCCATGAGACCCCAAAGCTGCAGAAGAAAGGCATGTGTGTACCTCTGGGAATATGAGTACCCCGTGTGTGCTCATGTGTGTGGGTCTGTGTGAGCACTGTGGTGGTACGTGTGTCTGTATACAGGTAAGTCTGTCAGTACTGTGGTCATGTGTGTAACTGTGCACATGTGTAGGCACATAGAGCAGGGTGTGAGTCCAAGGCTCCCGTGGACTCAGTGTGGGTTAATGGACTTGCGGAGTAGCACATTCTGCAAGGCCTGGGTCAAGCCTCCCTGACCCCTTCCCTGTGTCGCTTCCCCGTTGGTGTTTTGAAGCTATGCTGTGCCGCTGTGGATGGTGCTGGCTGGTAATGGCGTGACCCCAGGGACACTGTTGAGAAGTGGGGTCTGGGGGCTCCTTAGTCGTTGGGGATGATGAGACATGGTCCGTCTTCTGCCTCGTCCCTGCTTTCTGGCTGGCCGCATGCTTTCTGCACATGTTCCACCGCATGTCGAGCCTGTGTCGCACCGAGTACTGGAGGCTACGTCACTCCTTTTTCCCTCCTCAGCATGGGGTGCTGAGTGCAGGGGTGAGACGCTGGCCCTTCCCGTTCTGTCTTCACAGTGCCCTTCCCCGGGATGGGCAGCTGAGGGGGCGGGCAGCACCGGCTCTGCCCTCTCACTCTTCTGCAGTTCTTCTGAGGTTGAGCAGGTGCAGAGAGAACTTTGTTTTAGTTGGCTTTTCACTGCCCTCTGGAGGGGGGGAGGGGTATTTCAGGTCACAGTTTAAGGTCAGACAGCTTCTTGGTCTGGCCTCTGGTGAGGCAGGCGCAGTGGCGGCCCACACAGAGGGAGGACCACGGGTGAGCCTGGAAGCAAAGAGGCTGGGCAGAAGCTGGCTCCAATAGCTGGACCGCTTCTGAGAGCCCTCCAGGGCAGCCCCTGGCAACCTGAAGCCTTCTCGATTCAGCTGGCTGTCACCTGCTCAGTCTGTGACGTGTACCTGTGGGTGCCGTCTCCGTCTCCTGCTGCCCCTCCCCTGCCCCTCCACCTGCTGTGCCTCCCTCCTGCCTGTGGGAACCCCGCCCGTCCTTCTCACACACTCAGGCCACTGTGGGTTCTCGGGTGTGGGCAGCGGTTTCCCCTCCAGACTGCCTGATTGCGCTGTGACCTCTGCAGCAGAGAAAACAGTTTCCAAGTGTGACTCAAGGGACGTGAGCGAGCTACATGCATCAGGCGGCTCTAAAAGTGGGTGGGTAATTGCTGGTTTCTCTTCCTGGAATGGCTCTGGAAGATCACGCATGTTTCCTCCCCCGCAGAAATCAGCTAGAGCCTGTGCACAATGCAGAGAGGAGCTGCTGAGGCCCTGGGGAGACAGCAGACCCTGCAGAAGAGGGCTGCGCGGAGCTGGTTCCTGGCTGTGTGCGGTGAAGGTGGGGCTTCTCTGGGGACAGCCACCATCTCCTGGACTACGGAGAAGGGGGAGGAAGCAAAGGGCAGTGTCCACACTCCGCCCACCCTTCCTTCATTTGTCTGTGTGAAAGGCAGTTACAGAGTAGTGGGTATATGTAGAGAACCCTCCATTTGCTGGTACGCTCCCCAAATGGCTGCAATGGCCAGGAGGAAGCCAGTAGCCAGGCACTCCATTCAGTCTTCCATGTGGGTGCTGGGACCCAAACACTTGGGCCATCTAGTCCATTAACAGGGAGCTGGGTGGAAAGTGGAACAGCCAGGACCCAAACAGGTGTTTGTAAAGGATGCCGGAATTACAGCTAAGCACAGCTCCTATGCCACAGCGCCGGCTCCTACCCACCTTCCTGGGGCAGTCATCTGGCTGGAGGCCCACGTGGCTGGAGCTGCTGCGCACGGCCGGCTGCAGCTCACCATCCACGAACGCGCAGAAATGGACGATAGGCTCCAGAATCGCTACCCCAACCCGACGTAATGTCCAGGGCCCCTTCAGAGCTGCGGCACACGACACCTGGGCAAGGGAGTGTGTCCGTGGAGACAGACCCTCAGGTGGCCTGGGGGTGCAGTTTCCAGTTAGCATCTTACCTCGCAGAGCCACAGGTGCAGGAATACCTAGTGTTGCACCCTTTGGCTTGACATGTGGAACATCTCAGTATTGTTTGTTGAGGTGCCCTTTTCTGTTCTCATTTTGGGATTCCAATTAGGCCTATCTAATTACTGCTCCTTGCTTAGTTTCTGCTCATAGGCAGGACTGCTTTCCCTCCGTATTTGCCTCTGAATGGTTCCGTCCCACGTTTCCAGCTCGCAAGTCTTGTGTTTCGCAGTGTCTCACTTGCTGCTGTCACAGGCTTTGTTGGACGTTTGCTCGCCCTCCGTCTGTGCTTTGCCACCCTTCCTCCGCCTTCCCCCACATGTGGATGTGACACTGACTGCTGTGTCCCATCTCTGTCTGTGAACCTCTTCCTGTCCTTGTCTCTCAGTTCCAGCTTACTGAGTTTCCTGTTCAACACATGATCTGTTTTCCGGCTTCTTTGCATACCCGGTGCTTCTTGGAGGTCCAGGCTTGTGTGCTGCATGTATTCCTAGGCCTGTACTGGACACAGCTGGCCACAGGGACCTTGGGTATCTGTGTGAGTGGAGGACTGTGTGTTCAGCACCCATTCTGCATGCTGCGTGTCGCTCCTGTGGGGATGCAGCTCTCCCGAGTTCAGGGCCTGTGGGCCTTGTCTCGTCACCACTGAAGCCTTGGAGCAGGCTGGCGTGTAGTGCTGCAGGGTAAGCTGTGGCCTGTTGGGAGCCATCATCTACTTCCTCTCAGGCACACTTACAGGAAACCAGATTGAAGTGGACCAGCTGGGACTTGAACCGGTGCTCTGAGGTGGAGTGTGAGTCCCAGCAATGGCTTCCACCCAGCAGTTCTCAGAGAACCAGGAGAGCTGTCGTCATGGGCCCGAGAAGTGTATGCATCTTGTTACAGGTCTGACCCACTGGCCACAGTGGCCTCCACCAGCTGCAGCTCCTCAGATATGGGGCCTCAGCCCCAGCGATGGGCACAGTTGCGGCTCCTCTGTCCATGCGGGTCTTAGGCTGGTGGTGGTGACGCACCTGGCCCTGTGGGTGCTTGAGTGATACAGCATTTCCTATGGGTTCTGCTGCACTTGAATAATTCCATGGGGAAGCTCCTTACCAAATAAAAATGTTGGACAGGGACCCCTCTACAAATATTTGGGCTTAAAGTGAAGAAGGGGCCTTCAGACGCCTCCCTGTGAGGCACCTGGGTCCAGAGCCCTGTGTGGGTTCTTGCAGGGGAATCCAGTCCAGCAACGCGCAGGCCCCTAGTGAGTCCCCCACCTGGGTGGGAAGCAGGAGGCGCTGCAAGGAAGCACCTGCACACTGCCGGATGTGGCTGGGGACCACTTGCCCCTTGTGACTGTGTGTGCAAGCATGCACATGTATGTGAATATATGTGCACGAGCAGAATATATGCGCAGAAGCCCCAGTGTACTGGGGTGCCTGGTTTTCCCTTCACGTCCTTCTCATGGCAGAGCCACGTGGACAGCACGCCTGGACCTCGTGTATATATACTGCACATGCATGAGTGTGTGTACAGAAACATGCATGAGTGTGTGTTCACACGAGCATGCATGTGTGAATGTGCATACCCGAGTGTGCACATGCGTGTGAGCATTGTGCATGTGCACGTGCGTGGGGAGATGTTTTCCTGACCAGCAATGCATTGTCATGAGGTTTACCGGCAGGCCTGCATTTGTTTTTCAGGGCTAAAGTTCATGTTAGAAAAGTTCTGGACACAGCAGGACTCTGGGCTCAGCACCAGCTGTGCAGCTGGTGGCATCTGGCCTGAGCATGGCGCCCTGGTCACCGGCTGGCTGCGCAGAAGCCCCAGTGTACTGGGGTGCCCGGTTTTCCCTTCACGTCCTTCTCATGGCAGAGCCATGTGGACAGCACGCCTGGACCTTGTGTCTCCATGGCTGCCATGGCCTGGCCGGGCCTCCGACTTTCCTTGTAGGCAGTTGCAGGGATGGCCCGGCTCTGGCTCTGTCTTTCTACGATTGGTCTGAGGGGATGAGGAGGGGCAGGTCCCTCCTGTCACAGCACGTCGAGGGCCCTGGCCCGGCGGGGGCCAGCCCTGGCCACCGCTTTTGGCAGTCAGCAGCTCACTGTCATGCAGTTATGTTCACTGCTCACACTCTTGGAAGGAAGACACCACATTAACTCTATAGAGTTAGAACACTTTGCCCTTGCAGCCGTCGGCCCCGCCACACCATGAGAGGCACAGTGTTGTGGGCCTGCTGCTTCTGGGCATTTCTTAGCACCGTGTACACACATTGCAGGGCTCAGCGATGCTTGTATCATGTGGGCAGACTGAGGTCCATGCCTGCAGCATGTGGCGTCTGGGTTGTTTCCATCTGGTGCTCAGTGTGTAGCACTGCCATGAACATGTGCCCACAGGTGTCTACCTGGGAGTAGTATCGCTGAGCACACGGCTCCCTGGGCTTGGCCTTGGATCTGGGAGGGCTGTTCTGCTGTCGGGGGCAGCGGGCTTCTGTCTGCAGATGTGTGCTCGGTCCAACTGGTTCCGAGTATCATGCCAAGCTCACGGTGCTGCTGCTCTACGTGCTTGTTCTGGGCCTCCAGAATGCCAGCTGTGCCCAGATTGGGCACAGCCCTCCCTGCGGAGGCAGCCATGCTGTGGCGCACACAGGCGTGCAGCTCGGAAAGCTCAGGTGCCTAACAGTGAGGCCCATGGTTCCTCAGCCCGTTTTCTTGTATCTTTTAGACTTGTTTATTTGTTTGAAAAGTAGAATTAGAGGGACACACACACACACACAGTTCTCTCTGCTGGCTCACTCCCCAGATGGCCGCAGTGGACAGTGCTGGGTCAGGCCAAACCAGGAGCCAGGAGCTTCATCCAGTCTCCCACAAGGGTGGTGTCCCTCCCAGGCTGCTAGCAAGCAGCTGAGTCAGAGTGGAACATGCAGGACGCCAATGAGTGCCCATATGGGATGCCAGCACTGCAGGCGGTAGCTTTACACGCTATACCGCAGCAGCCTCAGTATGTTCTTACATTTCTAACATCCTCTTCCATTTGACTAGGATGTTTTCAATTTGCCAGGTTCTGGGGAGTGGGTTTGCTGGTCCCCAGGAGGACCGAGAACTGGCTCAGGGCCTTGGCCTCCTGTCCTCCCCTCCCATCACATTTTTCTTTTGTTCACCTTTTAAGATTTGACTTATTTATTTCCAAGGCAGAGTCACACACACACACACGTGTACACATACACACAAGTAACACATATCTACATACACAAGTACACACGTGTACACACATATCTACATACACAAGTACACACGTGCACACACACATACACACGTATGCACATGTACACACAGATATTCATCTGCTGGTTCATTACCCAGTGGCTGCCATAGCTGGAGCTGGGCCAGTCTGAAGCCAGGAACCTCTTCAGGGATTCCCATGTGGGTACAGAGTCCCAGGACTTTGGGCCATTCTCCCTGCTCCACACAGGCAGGGAGCTGACGGGAAGTGGAGCAGCTGGGACATGAATCGGTGCCCATGTGGGACGCCAGTGCTGCAGGACGAGGGTTAATAGCTTGCCACTGTACCATACCTCCCCCTTCCATGTAGACAACCCACATTGTGGTCACAGACTCACCATCAAAGGACACAAGGAGCCACCACCCAGGTGAGTGGTAAGGGTGTGGCTTCTGTCTCCTGGCTGCAAGGGAACCGGGTCACTGCGTCAGAAGGAGACAGTGCCCATCCATCTGCAGTTCAGGTGGCAAGCCTTGTGGGCACTCTGAACCAAGAGCCGCCTCCCACACTCAGCTGAGCCAGAGTGCCTGATGTGCAGAGAGAAGTTGCATCGCCAGGGGCAGAGTTCCAGTCAAGTCCTCAAGTCTAGAGAAGCAGGGGTGAATTCCTCCAGGAGGAAGGCTGGGTACAGGGTCCCCACAGAATGTGCTCTCAAGGGGCAACTCCTTATGGGAGGGACTGCCTGGCAGGACCCCTGCACACATGGGGAGAAATCTGGCGGGGTCCAGGAGAGTGCAGAGCCAAGGGCAAGTCCACTTTCAGACTTCCTGGGTTCTCAGCACCATGTTCACACCTGCACCCCCTCCACCGAGCCACGCACCTGCACATCAAGGTAAACCTGTGGTCTCATGACCAAGGCCTGCTTCCAGGGACCCCATGGTCTCCTTGCCTGACAGGAATGTATCTGGGTTCTTGTCTTGGCTGGGTCTGGAGGTGGTTAGAACTGCTGGTGAGAGGACCCTGATACACTTAGCTCCCTATTTGCTCAGACGATTCTGTTCCTTACAGCATGTTCTGTGTGCACTGCTGAAGGACTGGCCAGGAGGAGGATGCCTGTTCTTAATGACTTGTCGTGTGGTGCCCGTTGGTCACAGCTCAGCTGGGAGTGTCATCAGCGGCGGTCACCTGCCCCTGGGCTGTGCTGGCTAGCTGCAGCAAGTCGCACACACTCCCGCGTCCTGCACTGAGCCCAGGCAGGCAGGAGAATTAGAGTGTGCGGCTTAATTGGATTTTCACAGTGTCCTGCTGACTAATAGAGCACCCCTCTTTATCACTGCGTCCGGATGCCAGCTTTAATTCCAAATGTGTGGCTCAGAGGCAAGAGGCGTTTGCAGCAAATGGTTCATTAGGCTGCACCCCCAGCCTCTGCACCCAGTTGGGGTGGCAGGGCTTTCTGAGGGAGGGGCCTGGATTTAATTAAGAGCCCAGGAAATGGCCAGCATCATGCCGTGGGCCGGAGATTGCTCCTTGACGTGGGGCTCTGAGCAGAGCAGAAGTTGTGGCTTAGAGTGGGGCTGAATCTGCACCCTCTGGTGCACCCACTACTGTTGTTGCACCACCTGAGAGCAGAGGAATGGGGTGCCAGGGGGTTTCTGGAGGGCAATCCGGATCTCCCAGCCAAGGCGGGGGAGCTGGCTATTCGAGCTGACCACCAGAACATCTGTTTGAGCAGACAGGTGGACCCTGGGAATCAATGCAGGGATGTGTGAATGAGTGTGCATGAATAGGGGCTTTCGGGGTGACCCTGAGTGGGGGAAGTGGACCAGACCCTGTCAGGAGTGAGGCGCAGAGGAGGCAGAAACCTGCAGAGGGTGACACCTGCCTCACACTGTGTGCAGTGACTGTCCCCAGACCTCCAGCCATGATCTGAGGCCTCTGCAGAGAAGCTGCTGGACCCAGAGGCCAAGTGAACCTCCTCAGAGTGGGGCTGCAGCTGGGGGTGGACTCTCCTTCCCAGGGGCCACAAACCCACAGCCCCGTGAGAGACAGCGCCACAGACCCAGGCACCTGCTGTCGGCATCCAGCCTTCGTCCCCATCCAGCTCTCAGTACCACCTGTGTGATGAGAGGACAGCCCATCACACCCACAGACAGAGGGTCTCCGACTTAGAGATGTGATGTGCACACGGACATATCCTGCCACACACACACTTCATGCTCTCACACATTCATGTACACATGCTCTCAGGATACCCTCTCACACATATCCACTCACTCATACACAATAATATGCTCACAGTCACACCCATGCTGTCACTCACACCTCCACAGTCACACCTGTGCTGTCACTCACACTCATATACCTTTACAGTCACACCAGTGCTGTCACTCATTCATACCTCCACAGTCACACCCATGCTGTCACTGCACCTCACACTCCAGACCACCAGTGCTGTCACTCACAACACTCACATTCCAGTCACACCAGTGCTGTCACTCACACCTCCACAGTCACACCCGTGCTGTCACTCACACCTCCACAGTCACACCAGTGCTGTCACTCACACTCACACCTCCACAGTCACACCAGTGCTGTCACTCACACTCACACCTCCAGTCACACCCATGCTGTCACTCACACTCATATACCTTCACAGTCACACCCATGCTGTCACTCACACTCACACCTCCAGTCACACCCATGCTGTCACTCACACCTCCACAGTCACACCTGTGCTGTCACTCACACTCATGTACTTCCACAGTCACACCCATGCTGTCACTCACACCTCTACAGTCACACCCGTGCTGTCACTCACACTCACACCTCCACAGTCACACCATGCTGTCACGCACACTCATGTACCTCCACAGTCACACCCATGCTGTCACTCACACTCATGCTTCCACAGTCACATACACCCAACATACTCGTTTACCATATGACCTCACATACCCTAACACCGCCCACAGATACATGTCACATACTTGTTTACACTATAATTTCACACACACACTCCTACATGCACACACTCTCATTCACACACACTTTCACATTCACACACACTCTTACACACACTCTCTCATGCACACATACACACACACTCCTTCAAATATCCCTTTTCAGTTCAGGGCCTGTGGATACCATGCAGCCCTTTTCTGGGGGGTGACAAGGAAGTCCCACACTGCTTGTCAGAAGTAGAGGCTTCTGGGCCTTCACTCTTCAGGCCTGAAAGGATTAAAGGTAACCCTGTGCTGGGTTCACCCTGGAGTATTCCGCAACTTCTGACATGTGGGGCCCGCCTAGGGTGAGCTTCTGGGCCAGGAGCCCAGTGCCTCTCACATACCTGCATCTTTCTTTCTTTTTTTTTTTTTTAAAGATTTTATTATTATTGGAAAGCCGGATATACAGAGAGGAGGAGAGACAGAGAGGAAGATCTTCTGTCCGATGTTTCACTCCCCAAGTGAGCCGCAACGGGCCGGTGCGCGCCGATCCGATGCCGGGAACCTGGAGCCTCTTCCAGGTCTCCCACGCGGGTGCAGGGTCCCAAAGCTTTGGGCCGTCCTCCACTGCTTTCCCAGGTCACAAGCAGGAAGCTGGATGGGAAGTGGAGCTGCCGGGATTAGAACCGGCGCCCATATGGGATCCCGGGGCTTTCAAGGAGAGGACTTTAGCCGCTAGGCCACGCCGCCGGGCCCTACACCGGCATCTTTCACCTGTGGGATTTCCTCCCGCAGGGAAGAGCCGCCACGACCCAGGAAGATCACCCCACGCATGCAGTCTGTGGTGCATGGACACCTTGACACACATGTGTTTCTACCTAGCTCTGTCTAACCTGTGAATAGCGAATGACTTTGGAGTTGGGAACATTTCTTAGAAACCACGTAAGAAGTCCTGATCACAAATTACGAGGCTGATGTGAACTGGAGTGCTTCCAAAACAAACCATCAAAATCACCGTAAAGAAAGTTGCAGAGAAGCTACAGACTAGATTTTCACTTAGGGACACTGCTGGCAGAGGGTGGGCAGCAGGCCTGGGTGACTCTCGCACACGAGTTGGAACCCTGTTCTCCAATGGTTTCCTCAGCCCTACTCCCAGGCCCCCCAACCATGCTGCCTCCAGGGAAGGACCTGCCCAGGGCACCCTCGTGTCCTCGCCTGCCCTGCTCAGGAACCAGTCCAGCTGCAGGTGGGCAGAGGCTGAGTCACAGCTGGAGGTCGGGGTTGTGGGCGCCTGTGTGCCCAGCCATGGCGGGGGAGGCCATGAGGAAGTGGTTCAATGATTCAGAGGTCCCAGTGGACACTGACCTCCCCATGGCCCTGACGGATGCCAGATGTATGTATGTGTATGGGGTGTGGCTTCTGCCAGTCGTGTGAGCCAGCAGTCACAGACCCTGGGTTTGGCAGGACCAAACGCCACTGCCCCCTGAGACTGGGGTCAAGGCACAGCCTGCAGCCACCTGGTATATCCAGGATACCCAAGAACAGCAGGCAAGGAGAGTCCCTAGCCAGCTGGGTGCGAGGGTGGTCCTGGACCCTCTGTGACCCTTAGTGGGACAGGAATGCTGTGGGTGGAACACAGGTTCCTGAGGAGGCCTGCAGTTCTGGAAACTGATGCTGGACAGGGTCAGCAGCTTGCGGATAGGGCGCCCACGTGGATATCACGTGACAAGGTGGGCTTGCTCCCGCAAGACTGCCAAGGTCTGGTTGAGCACTAAAGGGGTACTCACGCTGAGGAGGGAGGCCACTGGCTGGGGAAGCAGGGCTGGGACTCCTGCCGAGCCTCTGGGAGGGTCTGGGCCCCGCAGCTGGCAGTCTGTTCAGACTTCTCACCTCCAGAGCCACGAGGTGTGGCAAGCCTTCCTGGGCAGTGACCAGAAGCACAGTGCAGACCCCTGGGCAGCCCCACAGTGTGGGATCCTGAAGCGTGTGCCCTGGCAGTGCTGGGTCATGACTAATGGGGACCCTGACCCTAGGGGAGCATCACCTGCACAGCAACGAGAGTGGCTTGGGGGTCCACAGTGGCCCTAGTGTGTCAGCCTGGGAGCCGCTGCCCGTCCTCCTGACCTGGCACACACCTCTGCTCTAGAAAAATCTCCTTCAGGCTCCTGCGGGAGTGTGCTGAAGGGAGGAGCTGCTGGCACCACAGCGTGGTTTGCCCATAGCCAGACCTCCCTGGCCCTGGACATGGCATCCCTGGGCCAGGTCCTGGAGACCAGGAGCTCTGTGTGAGCACAGTGGGACGATCTCAGCTGATGGAAGACTAGGGAAAGACCCAGGGAGAGGGCCCTGCAATGCTGCAACAGGCTGAGGGGCTGATGGGCCACCCTGGTGAGCAGCTGTCCCCCAGGCCAGAGCAGAGGCCAGCAAGACCCAACTCTGCACCTCGCAGGCTCAGGACTGCACTGTGCCCTGGAGGGAATGCGGGCACCTCCCGGGGTGCTGACTCTGCCTGGCTAATCCAGGCCCTGTGGATGTAGAGGGACTTGGGGGGTGGCAGCAGACCCCTGGGGGCCTTACTGCAGCCTGTGGCTTTTTGAAGGGTCCATGGGAAAGGGCCAGGTCCAGAGGGAGGGCCTCCTGGCTTCTGACCTGTGAGCACCCCAAGCAGGATCAGACTTGAGAAACAGGTTTGGGGGCAGGGCTTGGCATGGAGGGCGCTACAGGCCAGCAGGGGCTGGAGAGTTTCATCTCAGACACAGCAGGCAGCCAGGCTCACAGCCTGCACACTCACCTGGCTTCCCGCAGCATGCCGACTCAGATACACACGTGCTGACGTGCTGATACATGGATACAGAGTGACACACACCCACACACTGAGCCATGGATGCAAACACAGCCTGAGGCCTGCCCTGAGGTGCTGGCCTTGCCTGGGCCACTGGCTCAGGACTGAAGCAGGTCTTTGGGTTGTGCCTATTGGCTGCCAGAGGTGTCGAGGCAACCTCTCCAGGAGGGAGTAACCGTCCCAGGGGAGTCTGCAGAGCAGCTCGGGGGCTGGATGCAGCCTTGCTTCTGGCTGAGGGCCAGTGCGCACAGGGCCTCTCTGCTGGCCTATGCATGTGTCTGGGTAGGGAGGGAGGATGCCTGGGGAGTGGGACATGGGCCACCCACCATGAGGAGGGCCTTCCAGCAACAGGCACATTCTGAGGTCCAAGTCTGGATAGCCTGGGTGTGGTTCACAGCAAGGGCTTTGCTGGGTGGGCACTGTGCAGACCCATGCCCATTTTGGATTTATTTTATGTAAAGAAAGAAAAGGTGAGCTGCCCAAGGGAATGGTGAGCGGGAGCCCAGCCAGTCTCACCTGCTGACCTCACCTCCCAGGCGGAGTCCTTGAGTCCTCAGGGACCTCACAGGGACTCCCTGGGGCTCGGGGCCTGGGAGGCCACAGAGTAAGGAGCTCCTCCCAGGCTCAGCCACTTGCCCTTGTGCCCACAGCATGCCAGCCTGGCTCAGGGTCCAGCTGTGTCTGCACAGGAGGTCAGAGCGCATGACCACAGGCCAGTGAGGGACAGGCATCCCTGACATTGTCTGCACAGTGGCAGGTCAGGCAGGTGGATCTGCAGCCACTTCAGCACCCTGGGGTTCGGAAGGCAGGTAGCTCTCACACCTGGCATCAGGGCCGAGCTGGGGTTTGTCAGTACCCTCCCTGTCCCAGGGCAGGGTCAGGGGCTGGGCCAGCCAAGGGCGGCTCTCCTCAGGCGTCCTGTGCCTTGCCCTAATACCACGTGTGTGACATCCTGTTTTGCAAAGCCCATCTTATTCCAGAAGCAGCCCACAGGCACGTGTAGTGGAGCAGCCTCCATGGTCACCAGAAAGCCCAGAGCCTGGACAGCTGTTGCAGAGACAAGGTCAGAGGTCACCTGACTGCAGACACACACGGGACACAGGCTGTGCCATGACAGAGGTGCTGTGGGCCTTTCTGTCCTACCCCTGGTCTGCCCTTGAACAAGCCCAAGTTCAGCGTAACACCAGGACTGGGACACAACCCTCTAGCACGTTGAGGTCAGCAGTGCCACCCCCTGAGCACCAACAGCACGTAGGACCTGAGCGTCCAGCAGGCCTCGGCCAGGGCAGCTCTGGGTGGACAGAGGCTGCAGCGAAGACCAGCTCGAACCCTGTGTCTGGGGCTTTTCCACATGCATGTAGAATAGCAGCTCAGCGACCATCACCGCTTCCTGGGGCTTCGCGGCTGCCGCACTTGGAAACGGCTGGAGCTCTCACCACCCAGCATGCCAGGAAAGCCCTGGCCCAGCCTGATCAGGACCGACACCTTGCATTTCACACAGGTGCCTCAGCTGGTGGTGCTGAGCACCCATTCTCTCCACAGGGCCCTTCTGTACCTCACCCCCTGGACAGTGTCCAGCCCCAGGCGTGGGTGACTGCAGGCAGGTACAGCCTCCTGCTGCAGGCTGCCTGGGCACAGCAGACAGCCATGCAGGAGTCACAGGTTGCCCAGCTGTTCCCGGCTGCTCCATGGGCACAGCAGACAGCCATGCAGGAGCTGCAGGCTGCCCGTGCTCACGGCTGCCTGGGCACAGCTGACAGCCATGCAGGAGCCGCAAGGGCAGCTCCTGACCACGAGTGGGCACAAGGTGTTGCTGTGCGGGGCCTGTGGGCTTCGCGGGCTCCGAGCACGCATGGTCCTTTAGCTGGTGCCCGGTTCTCCCCCGGGCCCCCAGGAGAGGGGAGGCAACAGGGAAGTGCCCATCGTGTGCCAGGTCGTACGCGGCGGGCACCGGGGCCACGCGGCCTCCTCTGGGGACAGGCAAGCTCGAGCACCGCGCCTGCGCACCGCGCTGCCGGCC
>NW_026701546.1:0-42963 GCF_030435755.1 Ochotona princeps | reverse complement strand
GAGAACAACTCCATTTGGCTCACTAACTTCACACACCATCAGGCTTCCAAGCAGCTCTCAAGGAAACTCACTTTTCACACTCTATGCTTAGTGCCCTTTGAGTGCATTATCTAGGAATGAACCTGGTAGAGCATCCCACACAAACGAATGCTCCACATGCGGGTTTCACATGCCACCAACTCCACATTCACAGGCAACTTCAGCGCCACAGCCGTTTTCAGATAGCCCTCAATGCAAAGGCTCTAGACGCAAATATTGGTGTGAGAGCTAATTCAATCAAGGAAACACTGCATGTTGGTGAAGGGCATATTGAAGAAGGATCAGCCGAGTGGTTCTTGTGGGAGAACAACTCCATTTGGCTCACTAACTTCACACACCATCAGGCTTCCAAGCAGCTCTCAAGGAAACTCACTTTTCACACTCTATGCTTAGTGCCCTTTGAGTGCATTATCTAGGAATGAAGCTGGTAGAGCATCCCACACAAACGAATGCTCCACATGCGGGTTTCACATGCCACCAACTCCACATTCACAGGCAACTTCAGCGCCACAGCCGTTTTCAGATAGCCCTCAATGCAAAGGCTCTAGACGCAAATATTGGTGTGAGAGCTAATTCAATCAAGGAAACACTGCATGTTGGTGAAGGGCATATTGCAGAAGGATCAGCCGAGTGGTTCTTGTGGGAGAACAACTCCATTTGGCTCACTAACTTCACACACCATCAGGCTTCCAAGCAGCTCTCAAGAAAACTCAGTTTTCACACTCTATGCTTAGTGCCCTTTGAGTGCATTATCTAGGAATGAAGCTGGTAGAGCATCCCACACAAACAAATGCTCCACATGCGGGTTTCACATGCCACCAACTCCACAGTCACAGGCAACTTCAGCGCCACAGCCGTTTTCAGATAGCCCTCAATGCAAAGGCTCTAGACGCAAATATTGGTGTGAGAGCTAATTCAATCAAGGAAACACTGCATGTTGGTGAAGGGCATATTGAAGAAGGATCAGCCGAGTGGTTCTTGTGGGAGAACAACTCCATTTGGCTCACTAACTTCACACACCATCAGGCTTCCAAGCAGCTCTCAAGGAAACTCACTTTTCACACTCTATGCTTAGTGCCCTTTGAGTGCCAAGGACTGAAATGAAGCTTGGTGAGCATCCCACACAAACGAATGCTCCACATGCGGGTTTCACATGCCACCAACTCCACATTCACAGGCAACTTCAGCGCCACAGCTGTTTTCAGATAGCCCTCAATGCAAAGGCTCTAGACGCAAATATTGGTGTGAGAGCTAATTCAATCAAGGAAACACTGCATGTTGGTGAAGGGCATATTACAGAAGGATCAGCCGAGTGGTTCTTGTGGGAGAACAACTCCATTTGGCTCACTAACTTCACACACCATCAGGCTTCCAAGCAGCTCTCAAGGAAACTCAGTTTTCACACTCTATGCTTAGTGCCCTTTGAGTGCATTATCTAGGAATGAACCTGGTAGAGCATCCCACACAAACGAATGCTCCACATGCGGGTTTCACATGCCACCAACTCCACATTCACAGGCAACTTCAGCGCCACAGCCGTTTTCAGATAGCCCTCAATGCAAAGGCTCTAGACGCAAATATTGGTGTGAGAGCTAATTCAATCAAGGAAACACTGCATGTTGGTGAAGGGCATATTGCAGAAGGATCAGCCGAGTGGTTCTTGTGGGAGAACAACTCCATTTGGCTCACTAACTTCACACACCATCAGGCTTCCAAGCAGCTCTCAAGGAAACTCACTTTTCACACTCTATGCTTAGTGCCCTTTGAGTGCATTATCTAGGAATGAACCTGGTAGAGCATCCCACACAAACGAATGCTCCACATGCGGGTTTCATATGCAACCAACTCCACATTCAAGGGAAATTCTGTGCCACAGCCGTTTTCAGATAGCCCTCAATGCAAAGGCTCTAGACGCAAATATTGGTGTGAGAGCTAATTCAATCAAGGAAACAATGCATGTTGGTGAAGGGCATATTGAAGAAGGATCAGCCGAGTGGTTCTTGTGGGAGAACAACTCCATTTGGCTCATTAACTTCACACACCATCAGGCTTCCAAGCAGCTCTCAAGGAAACTCAGTTTTCACACTCTATGCTTAGTGCCCTTTGAGTGCATTATCTAGGAATGAAGCTGGTAGAGCATCCCACACAAACGAATGCTCCACATGCGGGTTTCACATGCCACCAACTCCACATTCACAGGCAACTTCAGCGCCACAGCCGTTTTCAGATAGCCCTCAATGCAAAGGCTCTAGACGCAAATATTGGTGTGAGAGCTAATTCAATCAAGGAAACACTGCATGTTGGTGAAGGGCATATTGAAGAAGGATCAGCCGAGTGGTTCTTGTGGGAGAACAACTCCATTTGGCTCACTAACTTCACACACCATCAGGCCACCAAGCAGCTCTCAAGGAAACTCACTTTTCACACTCTATGCTTAGTGCCCTTTGAGTGCATTATCTAGGAATGAACCTGGTAGAGCATCCCACACAAACGAATGCTCCACATGCGGGTTTCACATGCCACCAACTCCACATTCACAGGCAACTTCAGCGCCACAGCCGTTTTCAGATAGCCCTCAATGCAAAGGCTCTAGACGCAAATATTGGTGTGAGAGCTAATTCAATCAAGGAAACACTGCATGTTGGTGAAGGGCATATTGAAGAAGGATCAGCTGAGTGGTTCTTGTGGGAGAACAACTCCATTTGGCTCACTAACTTCACACACCATCAGGCTTCCAAGCAGCTCTCAAGGAAACTCACTTTTCACACTCTATGCTTAGTGCCCTTTGAGTGCATTATCTAGGAATGAACCTGGTAGAGCATCCCACACAAACGAATGCTCCACATGCGGGTTTCACATGCCACCAACTCCACAGTCACAGGCAACTTCAGCGCCACAGCCGTTTTCAGATAGCCCTCAATGCAAAGGCTCTAGACGCAAATATTGGTGTGAGAGCTAATTCAATCAAGGAAACACTGCATGTTGGTGAAGGGCATATTGCAGAAGGATCAGCCGAGTGGTTCTTGTGGGAGAACAACTCCATTTGGCTCACTAACTTCACACACCATCAGGCTTCCAAGCAGCTCTCAAGGAAACTCACTTTTCACACTCTATGCTTAGAGCCCTTTGAGTGCATTATCTAGGAATGAAGCTGGTAGAGCATCCCACAGAAACGAATGCTCCACATGCGGGTTTCACATGCCACCAACTCCACATTCACAGGCAACTTCAGCGCCACAGCCGTTTTCAGATAGCCCTCAATGCAAAGGCTCTAGACGCAAATATTGGTGTGAGAGCTAATTCAATCAAGGAAACACTGCATGTTGGTGAAGGGCATATTGCAGAAGGATCAGCCGAGTGGTTCTTGTGGGAGAACAACTCCATTTGGCTCACTAACTTCACACACCATCAGGCTTCCAAGCAGCTCTCAAGAAAACTCAGTTTTCACACTCTATGCTTAGTGCCCTTTGAGTGCATTATCTAGGAATGAACCTGGTAGAGCATCCCACACAAACGAATGCTCCACATGCGGGTTTCATATGCCACCAACTCCACATTCAAGGGAAATTCTGCGCCACAGCCGTTTTCAGATAGCTCTCAATGCAAAGGCTCTAGACGCAAATATTGGTGTGAGAGCTAATTCAATCAAGGAAACACTGCATGTTGGTGAAGGGCATATTGAAGAAGGATCAGCCGAGTGGTTCTTGTGGGAGAACAACTCCATTTGGCTCATTAACTTCACACACCATCAGGCTTCCAAGCAGCTCTCAAGGAAACTCAGTTTTCACACTCTATGCTTAGTGCCCTTTGAGTGCCAAGGACTGAAATGAAGCTTGGTGAGCATCCCACACAAACGAATGCTCCACATGCGGGTTTCACATGCCACCAACTCCACAGTCACAGGCAACTTCAGCGCCACAGCTGTTTTCAGATAGCCCTCAATGCAAAGGCTCTAGACGCAAATATTGGTGTGAGAGCTAATTCAATCAAGGAAACACTGCATGTTGGTGAAGGGCATATTGCAGAAGGATCAGCCGAGTGGTTCTTGTGGGAGAACAACTCCATTTGGCTCACTAACTTCACACACCATCAGGCTTCCAAGCAGCTCTCAAGGAAACTCACTTTTCACACTCTATGCTTAGAGCCCTTTGAGTGCATTATCTAGGAATGAAGCTGGTAGAGCATCCCACAGAAACGAATGCTCCACATGCAGGTTTCACATGCCACCAACTCCACATTCACAGGCAACTTCAGCGCCACAGCCGTTTTCAGATAGCCCTCAATGCAAAGGCTCTAGACGCAAATATTGGTGTGAGAGCTAATTCAATCAAGGAAACACTGCATGTTGGTGAAGGGCATATTGAAGAAGGATCAGCCGAGTGGTTCTTGTGGGAGAACAACTCCATTTGGCTCACTAACTTCACACACCATCAGGCTTCCAAGCAGCTCTCAAGGAAACTCACTTTTCACACTCTATGCTTAGTGCCCTTTGAGTGCATTATCTAGGAATGAACCTGGTAGAGCATCCCACACAAACGAATGCTCCACATGCGGGTTTCACATGCCACCAACTCCACATTCACAGGCAACTTCAGCGCCACAGCCGTTTTCAGATAGCCCTCAATGCAAAGGCTCTAGACGCAAATATTGGTGTGAGAGCTAATTCAATCAAGGAAACACTGCATGTTGGTGAAGGGCATATTGAAGAAGGATGAGCCGAGTGGTTCTTGTGGGAGAACAACTCCATTTGGCTCACTAACTTCACACACCATCAGGCTTCCAAGCAGCTCTCAAGGAAACTCACTTTTCACACTCTATGCTTAGTGCCCTTTGAGTGCATTATCTAGGAATGAAGCTGGTAGAGCATCCCACACAAACGAATGCTCCACATGCGGGTTTCACATGCCACCAACTCCACATTCACAGGCAACTTCAGCGCCACAGCCGTTTTCAGATAGCCCTCAATGCAAAGGCTCTAGACGCAAATATTGGTGTGAGAGCTAATTCAATCAAGGAAACACTGCATGTTGGTGAAGGGCATATTGCAGAAGGATCAGCCGAGTGGTTCTTGTGGGAGAACAACTCCATTTGGCTCACTAACTTCACACACCATCAGGCTTCCAAGCAGCTCTCAAGAAAACTCAGTTTTCACACTCTATGCTTAGTGCCCTTTGAGTGCATTATCTAGGAATGAAGCTGGTAGAGCATCCCACACAAACAAATGCTCCACATGCGGGTTTCACATGCCACCAACTCCACAGTCACAGGCAACTTCAGCGCCACAGCCGTTTTCAGATAGCCCTCAATGCAAAGGCTCTAGACGCAAATATTGGTGTGAGAGCTAATTCAATCAAGGAAACACTGCATGTTGGTGAAGGGCATATTGAAGAAGGATCAGCCGAGTGGTTCTTGTGGGAGAACAACTCCATTTGGCTCACTAACTTCACACACCATCAGGCTTCCAAGCAGCTCTCAAGGAAACTCAGTTTTCACACTCTATGCTTAGTGCCCTTTGAGTGCATTATCTAGGAATGAAGCTGGTAGAGCATCCCACACAAACGAATGCTCCACATGCGGGTTTCATATGCCACCAACTCCACATTCAAGGGAAATTCTGCGCCACAGCCGTTTTCAGATAGCTCTCAATGCAAAGGCTCTAGACGCAAATATTGGTGTGAGAGCTAATTCAATCAAGGAAACACTGCATGTTGGTGAAGGGCATATTGAAGAAGGATCAGCCGAGTGGTTCTTGTGGGAGAACAACTCCATTTGGCTCATTAACTTCACACACCATCAGGCTTCCAAGCAGCTCTCAAGGAAACTCAGTTTTCACACTCTATGCTTAGTGCCCTTTGAGTGCATTATCTAGGAATGATCCTGGTAGAGCATCCCACACAAACGAATGCTCCACATGCGGGTTTCACATGCCACCAACTCCACATTCACAGGCAACTACAGCGCCACAGCCGTTTTCAGATAGCCCTCAATGCAAAGGCTCTAGACGCAAATATTGGTGTGAGAGCTAATTCAATCAAGGAAACACTGCATGTTGGTGAAGGGCATATTGCAGAAGGATCAGCCGAGTGGTTCTTGTGGGAGAACAACTCCATTTGGCTCACTAACTTCACACACCATCAGGCTTCCAAGCAGCTCTCAAGGAAACTCACTTTTCACACTCTATGCTTAGTGCCCTTTGAGTGCCAAGGACTGAAATGAAGCTTGGTGAGCATCCCACACAAACGAATGCTCCACATGCGGGTTTCACATGCCACCAACTCCACATTCACAGGCAACTTCAGCGCCACAGCTGTTTTCAGATAGCCCTCAATGCAAAGGCTCTAGACGCAAATATTGGTGTGAGAGCTAATTCAATCAAGGAAACACTGCATGTTGGTGAAGGGCATATTACAGAAGGATCAGCCGAGTGGTTCTTGTGGGAGAACAACTCCATTTGGCTCACTAACTTCACACACCATCAGGCTTCCAAGCAGCTCTCAAGGAAACTCACTTTTCACACTCTATGCTTAGTGCCCCTTGAGTGCATTATCTAGGAATGAAGCTGGTAGAGCATCCCACACAAACGAATGCTCCACATGCGGGTTTCACATGCCACCAACTCCACATTCACAGGAAACTTCAGCGCCACAGCCGTTTTCAGATAGCCCTCAATGCAAAGGCTCTAGACGCAAATATTGGTGTGAGCGCTAATTCAATCAAGGAAACACTGCATGTTGGTGAAGGGCATATTGCAGAAGGATCAGCCGAGTGGTTCTTGTGGGAGAACAACTCCATTTGGCTCATTAACTTCACACACCATCAGGCTTCCAAGCAGCTCTCAAGGAAACTCACTTTTCACACTCTATGCTTAGTGCCCTTTGAGTGCATTATCTAGGAATGAAGCTGGTAGAGCATCCCACACAAACGAATGTTCCACATGCGGGTTTCACATGCCACCAACTCCACATTCACAGGCAACTTCAGCGCCACAGCCGTTTTCAGATAGCCCTCAATGCAAAGGCTCTAGACGCAAATATTGGTGTGAGAGCTAATTCAATCAAGGAAACACTGCATGTTGGTGAAGGGCATATTGCAGAAGGATCAGCCGAGTGGTTCTTGTGGGAGAACAACTCCATTTGGCTCACTAACTTCACACACCATCAGGCTTCCAAGCAGCTCTCAAGGAAACTCACTTTTCACACTCTATGCTTAGTGCCCTTTGAGTGCATTATCTAGGAATGAAGCTGGTAGAGCATCCCACACAAACGAATGCTCCACATGCGGGTTTCACATGCCACCAACTCCACATTCACAGGCAACTTCAGCACCACAGCCGTTTTCAGATAGCCCTCAATGCAAAGGCTCTAGACGCAAATATTGGTGTGAGAGCTAATTCAATCAAGGAAACACTGCATGTTGGTGAAGGGCATATTGCAGAAGGATCAGCCGAGTGGTTCTTGTGGGAGAACAACTCCATTTGGCTCATTAACTTCACACACCATCAGGCTTCCAAGCAGCTCTCAGGGAAACTCACTTTTCACACTCTATGCTTAGTGCCCTTTGAGTGCATTATCTAGGAATGAAGCTGGTAGAGCATCCCACACAAACGAATGCTCCACATGCGGGTTTCACATGCCACCAACTCCACATTCACAGGCAACTTCAGCACCACAGCCGTTTTCAGATAGCCCTCAATGCAAGGGCTCTAGACGCAAATATTGGTGTGAGAGCTAATTCAATCAAGGAAACACTGCATGTTGGTGAAGGGCATATTGCAGAAGGATCAGCCGAGTGGTTCTTGTGGGAGAACAACTCCATTTGGCTCATTAACTTCACACACCATCAGGCTTCCAAGCAGCTCTCAGGGAAACTCACTTTTCACACTCTATGCTTAGTGCCCTTTGAGTGCATTATCTAGGAATGAAGCTGGTAGAGCATCCCACACAAACGAATGCTCCACATGCGGGTTTCACATGCCACCAACTCCACATTCACAGGCAACTTCAGCACCACAGCCGTTTTCAGATAGCCCTCAATGCAAGGGCTCTAGACGCAAATATTGGTGTGAGAGCTAATTCAATCAAGGAAACACTGCATGTTGGTGAAGGGCATATTGCAGAAGGATCAGCCGAGTGGTTCTTGTGGGAGAACAACTCCATTTGGCTCACTAACTTCACACACCATCAGGCTTCCAAGCAGCTCTCAAGGAAACTCAGTTTTCACACTCTATGCTTAGTGCCCTTTGAGTGCATTATCTAGGAATGAATCTGGTAAAGCATCCCACACAAACAAATGCTCCACATGCGGGTTTCACATGCCACCAACTCCACAGTCACAGGCAACTTCAGCGCCACAGCCGTTTTCAGATAGCCCTCAATGCAAAGGCTCTAGACGCAAATATTGGTGTGAGAGCTAATTCAATCAAGGAAACACTGCATGTTGGTGAAGGGCATATTGAAGAAGGATCAGCCGAGTGGTTCTTGTGGGAGAACAACTCCATTTGGCTCACTAACTTCACACACCATCAGGCTTCCAAGCAGCTCTCAAGGAAACTCACTTTTCACACTCTATGCTTAGTGCCCTTTGAGTGCATTATCTAGGAATGAACCTGGTAGAGCATCCCACACAAACGAATGCTCCACATGCGGGTTTCACATGCCACCAACTCCACATTCAAGGCAACTTCAGCACCACAGCCGTTTTCAGATAGCCCTCAATGCAAAGGCTCTAGACGCAAATATTGGTGTGAGAGCTAATTCAATCAAGGAAACACTGCATGTTGGTGAAGGGCATATTGAAGAAGGATCAGCCGAGTGGTTCTTGTGGGAGAACAACTCCATTTGGCTCATTAACTTCACACACCATCAGGCTTCCAAGCAGCTCTCAAGGAAACTCAGTTTTCACACTCTATGCTTAGTGCCCTTTGAGTGCATAATCTAGGAATGAACCTGGTAGAGCATCCCACACAAACGAATGCTCCACATGCGGGTTTCACATGCCACCAACTCCACATTCACAGGCAACTTCAGCACCACAGCCGTTTTCAGATAGCCCTCAATGCAAAGGATCTAGACGCAAATATTGGTGTGAGAGCTAATTCAATCAAGGAAACACTGCATGTTGGTGAAGGGCATATTGCAGAAGGATCAGCCGAGTGGTTCTTGTGGGAGAACAACTCCATTTGGCTCACTAACTTCACACACCATCAGGCCTTCAAGCAGCTCTCAAGGAAACTCAGTTTTCACACTCTATGCTTAGTGCCCTTTGAGTGCATTATCTAGGAATGAAGCTGGTAGAGCATCCCACACAAACGAATGCTCCACATGCGGGTTTCACATGCCACCAACTCCACATTCACAGGCAACTTCAGCGCCACAGCCGTTTTCAGATAGCCCTCAATGCAAGGGCTCTAGACGCAAATATTGGTGTGAGAGCTAATTCAATCAAGGAAACACTGCATGTTGGTGAAGGGCATATTGCAGAAGGATCAGCCGAGTGGTTCTTGTGGGAGAACAACTCCATTTGGCTCATTAACTTCACACACCATAAGGCTTCCAAGCAGCTCTCAAGGAAACTCAGTTTTCACAGTCTATGCTTAGTGCCCTTTGAGTGCATTATCTAGGAATGAACCTGGTAGAGCATCCCACATAAACGAATGCTCCACATGCGGGTTTCACATGCCACCAACTCCACATTCACAGGCAACTTCAGCGCCACAGCCGTTTTCAGATAGCCCTCAATGCAAAGGCTCTAGACGCAAATATTGGTGTGAGAGCTAATTCAATCAAGGAAACACTGCATGTTGGTGAAGGGCATATTGCAGAAGGATCAGCCGAGTGGTTCTTGTGGGAGAACAACTCCATTTGGCTCACTAACTTCACACACCATCAGGCTTCCAAGCAGCTCTCAAGGAAACTCACTTTTCACACTCTATGCTTAGTGCCCTTTGAGTGCATTATCTAGGAATGAAGCTGGTAGAGCATCCCACACAAACGAATGCTCCACATGCGGGTTTCACATGCCACCAACTCCACATTCAAGGGAAATTCTGCGCCACAGCCGTTTTCAGATAGCCCTCAATGCAAAGGCTCTAGACGCAAATATTGGTGTGAGAGCTAATTCAATCAAGGAAACACTGCATGTTGGTGAAGGGCATATTGCAGAAGGATCAGCCGAGTGGTTCTTGTGGGAGAACAACTCCATTTGGCTCACTAACTTCACACACCATCAGGCTTCCAAGCAGCTCTCAAGGAAACTCACTTTTCACACTCTATGCTTAGTGCCCTTTGAGTGCATGATCTAGGAATGAACCTGGTAGAGCATCCCACACAAACGAATGCTCCACATGCGGGTTTCACATGCCACCAACTCCACATGCACAGGCAACTTCAGCGCCACAGCCTTTTTCAGATAGCCCTCAATGCAAAGGCTCTAGACGCAAATATTGGTGTGAGAGCTAATTCAATCAAGGAAACACTGCATGTTGGCGAAGGGCATATTGCAGAAGGATCAGCCGAGTGGTTCTTGTGGGAGAACAACTCCATTTGGCTCACTAACTTCACACACCATCAGGCTTCCAAGCAGCTCTCAAGGAAACTCACTTTTCACACTCTATGCTTAGTGCCCTTTGAGTGCCTAGGACTGAAATGAATCTTGGTGAGCATCCCACACAAACGAATGCTCCACATGCGGGTTTCACATGCCACCAACTCCACATTCACAGGCAACTTCAGCGCCACAGCCGTTTTCAGATAGCCCTCAATGCAAAGGCTCTAGACGCAAATATTGGTGTGAGAGCTAATTCAATCAAGGAAACACTGCATGTTGGTGAAGGGCATATTGCAGAAGGATCAGCCGAGTGGTTCTTGTGGGAGAACAACTCCATTTGGCTCATTAACTTCACACACCATCAGGCTTCCAAGCAGCTCTCAAGGAAACTCAGTTTTCACACTCTATGCTTAGTGCCCTTTGAGTGCATTATCTAGGAATGAACCTGGTAGAGCATCCCACACAAACGAATGCTCCACATGCGGGTTTCACATGCCACCAACTCCACATTCACAGGCAACTTCAGCGCCACAGCCGTTTTCAGATAGCCCTCAATGCAAAGGCTCTAGACGCAAATATTGGTGTGAGAGCTAATTCAATCAAGGAAACACTGCATGTTGGTGAAGGGCATATTGCAGAAGGATCAGCCGAGTGGTTCTTGTGGGAGAACAACTCCATTTGGCTCATTAACTTCACACACCATCAGGCTTCCAAGC
The DNA here is from genome assembly GCF_030435755.1 of Ochotona princeps. Taxonomy (NCBI): domain Eukaryota; kingdom Metazoa; phylum Chordata; class Mammalia; order Lagomorpha; family Ochotonidae; genus Ochotona; species Ochotona princeps. The sequence goes on along the minus strand of NW_026701546.1, from coordinate 31,663 downwards.
AGCTCTCAAGGAAACTCAGTTTTCACAGTCTATGCTTAGTGCCCTTTGAGTGCATTATCTAGGAATGAACCTGGTAGAGCATCCCACACAAACGAATGCTCCACATGCGGGTTTCACATGCCACCAACTCCACATTCACAGGCAACTTCAGCGCCACAGCCGTTTTCAGATAGCCCTCAATGCAAAGGCTCTAGACGCAAATATTGGTGTGAGAGCTAATTCAATCAAGGAAACACTGCATGTTGGTGAAGGGCATATTGAAGAAGGATCAGCCGAGTGGTTCTTGTGGGAGAACAACTCCATTTGGCTCACTAACTTCACACACCATCAGGCTTCCAAGCAGCTCTCAAGGAAACTCACTTTTCACACTCTATGCTTAGTGCCCTTTGAGTGCATTATCTAGGAATGAACCTGGTAGAGCATCCCACACAAACGAATGCTCCACATGCGGGTTTCACATGCCACCAACTCCACATTCACAGGCAACTTCAGCGCCACAGCCGTTTTCAGATAGCCCTCAATGCAAAGGCTCTAGACGCAAATATTGGTGTGAGAGCTAATTCAATCAAGGAAACACTGCATGTTGGTGAAGGGCATATTGAAGAAGGATCAGCCGAGTGGTTCTTGTGGGAGAACAACTCCATTTGGCTCACTAACTTCACACACCATCAGGCTTCCAAGCAGCTCTCAAGGAAACTCACTTTTCACACTCTATGCTTAGTGCCCTTTGAGTGCATTATCTAGGAATGAACCTGGTAGAGCATCCCACACAAACGAATGCTCCACATGCGGGTTTCACATGCCACCAACTCCACATGCACAGGCAACTTCAGCGCCACAGCCGTTTTCAGATAGCCCTCAATGCAAAGGCTCTAGACGCAAATATTGGTGTGAGAGCTAATTCAATCAAGGAAACACTGCATGTTGGTGAAGGGCATATTGCAGAAGGATCAGCCGAGTGGTTCTTGTGGGAGAACAACTCCATTTGGCTCACTAACTTCACACACCATCAGGCTTCCAAGCAGCTCTCAAGCAAACTCACTTTTCACACTCTATGCTTAGTGCCCTTTGAGTGCCTAGGACTGAAATGAAGCTTGGTGAGCATCCCACACAAACGAATGCTCCACATGCGGGTTTCACATGCCACCAACTCCACATTCACAGGCAACTTCAGCGCCACAGCCGTTTTCAGATAGCCCTCAATGCAAAGGCTCTAGACGCAAATATTGGTGTGAGAGCTAATTCAATCAAGGAAACACTGCATGTTGGTGAAGGGCATATTGCAGAAGGATCAGCCGAGTGGTTCTTGTGGGAGAACAACTCCATTTGGCTCACTAACTTCACACACCATCAGGCTTCCAAGCAGCTCTCAGGGAAACTCAGTTTTCACACTCTATGCTTAGTGCCCTTTGAGTGCATTATCTAGGAATGAAGCTGGTAGAGCATCCCACACAAACGAATGCTCCACATGCGGATTTCACATGCCACCAACTCCACATTCACAGGCAACTTCAGCACCACAGCCGTTTTCAGATAGCCCTCAATGCAAGGGCTCTAGACGCAAATATTGGTATGAGAGCTAATTCAATCAAGGAAACACTGCATGTTGGTGAAGGGCATATTGAAGAAGGATCAGCCGAGTGGTTCTTGTGGGAGAACAACTCCATTTGGCTCACTAACTTCACACACCATCAAGCTTCCAAGCAGCTCTCAAGGAAACTCACTTTTCACACTCTATGCTTAGTGCCCTTTGAGTGCATTATCTAGGAATGAAGCTGGTAGAGCATCCCACACAAACAAATGCTCCACATGCGGGTTTCACATGCCACCAACTCCACATTCACAGGCAACTTCAGCGCCACAGCCGTTTTCAGATAGCCCTCAATGCAAAGGCTCTAGACGCAAATATTGGTGTGAGAGCTAATTCAATCAAGGAAACACTGCATGTTGGTGAAGGGCATATTGAAGAAGGATCAGCCGAGTGGTTCTTGTGGGAGAACAACTCCATTTGGCTCACTAACTTCACACACCATCAGGCTTCCAAGCAGCTCTCAAGGAAACTCACTTTTCACACTCTATGCTTAGTGCCCTTTGAGTGCATTATCTAGGAATGAACCTGGTAGAGCATCCCACACAAACGAATGCTCCACATGCGGGTTTCACATGCCACCAACTCCACATTCACAGGCAACTTCAGCGCCACAGCCGTTTTCAGATAGCCCTCAATGCAAAGGCTCTAGACGCAAATATTGGTGTGAGAGCTAATTCAATCAAGGAAACACTGCATGTTGGTGAAGGGCATATTGCAGAAGAATCAGCCGAGTGGTTCTTGTGGGAGAACAACTCCATTTGGCTCATTAACTTCACACACCATCAGGCTTCCAAGCAGCTCTCAAGGAAACTCAGTTTTCACACTCTATGCTTAGTGCCCTTTGAGTGCATTATCTAGGAATGAACCTGGTAGAGCATCCCACACAAACGAATGCTCCACATGCGGGTTTCACATGCCACCAACTCCACATTCACAGGCAACTTCAGCGCCACAGCCGTTTTCAGATAGCCCTCAATGCAAAGGCTCTAGACGCAAATATTGGTGTGAGAGCTAATTCAATCAAGGAAACACTGCATGTTGGTGAAGGGCATATTGCAGAAGGATGAGCCGAGTGGTTCTTGTGGGAGAACAACTCCATTTGGCTCACTAACTTCACACACCATCAGGCTTCCAAGCAGCTCTCAAGGAAACTCACTTTTCACACTCTATGCTTAGTGCCCTTTCAGTGCCTAGGACTGAAATGAAGCTTGGTGAGCATCCCACACAAACGAATGCTCCACATGCGGGTTTCACATGCCACCAACTCCACATTCACAGGCAACATCAGCACCACAGCCGTTTTCAGATAGCCCTCAATGCAAAGGCTCTAGACGCAAATATTGGTGTGAGAGCTAATTCAATCAAGGAAACACTGCATGTTGGTGAAGGGCATATTACAGAAGGATCAGCCGAGTGGTTCTTGTGGGAGAACAACTCCATTTGGCTCACTAACTTCACACACCATCAGGCTTCCAAGCAGCTCTCAAGGAAACTCACTTTTCACACTCTATGCTTAGTGCCCTTTGAGTGCATTATCTAGGAATGAACCTGGTAGAGCATCCCACACAAACGAATGCTCCACATGCGGGTTTCACATGCCACCAACTCCACATTCACAGGCAACTTCAGCGCCACAGCCGTTTTCAGATAGCCCTCAATGCAAAGGCTCTAGACGCAAATATTGGTGTGAGAGCTAATTCAATCAAGGAAACACTGCATGTTGGTGAAGGGCATATTGAAGAAGGATCAGCCGAGTGGTTCTTGTGGGAGAACAACTCCATTTGGCTCATTAACTTCACACACCATCAGGCTTCCAAGCAGCTCTCAAGGAAACTCAGTTTTCACACTCTATGCTTAGTGCCCTTTGAGTGCATTATCTAGGAATGAACCTGGTAGAGCATCCCACACAAACGAATGCTCCACATGCGGGTTTCACATGCCACCAACTCCACATGCACAGGCAACTTCAGCGCCACAGCCGTTTTCAGATAGCCCTCAATGCAAAGGCTCTAGACGCAAATATTGGTGTGAGAGCTAATTCAATCAAGGAAACACTGCATGTTGGTGAAGGGCATATTGCAGAAGGATCAGCCGAGTGGTTCTTGTGGGAGAACAACTCCATTTGGCTCACTAACTTCACACACCATCAGGCTTCCAAGCAGCTCTCAAGCAAACTCACTTTTCACACTCTATGCTTAGTGCCCTTTGAGTGCCTAGGACTGAAATGAAGCTTGGTGAGCATCCCACACAAACGAATGCTCCACATGCGGGTTTCACATGCCACCAACTCCACATTCACAGGCAACTTCAGCGCCACAGCCGTTTTCAGATAGCCCTCAATGCAAAGGCTCTAGACGCAAATATTGGTGTGAGAGCTAATTCAATCAAGGAAACACTGCATGTTGGTGAAGGGCATATTGCAGAAGGATCAGCCGAGTGGTTCTTGTGGGAGAACAACTCCATTTGGCTCACTAACTTCACACACCATCAGGCTTCCAAGCAGCTCTCAGGGAAACTCAGTTTTCACACTCTATGCTTAGTGCCCTTTGAGTGCATTATCTAGGAATGAAGCTGGTAGAGCATCCCACACAAACGAATGCTCCACATGCGGATTTCACATGCCACCAACTCCACATTCACAGGCAACTTCAGCACCACAGCCGTTTTCAGATAGCCCTCAATGCAAGGGCTCTAGACGCAAATATTGGTGTGAGAGCTAATTCAATCAAGGAAACACTGCATGTTGGTGAAGGGCATATTGCAGAAGGATCAGCCGAGTGGTTCTTGTGGGAGAACAACTCCATTTGGCTCACTAACTTCACACACCATCAGGCTTCCAAGCAGCTCTCAAGGAAACTCACTTTTCACACTCTATGCTTAGTGCCCTTTGAGTGCATTATCTAGGAATGAAGCTGGTAGAGCATCCCACACAAACAAATGCTCCACATGCGGGTTTCACATGCCACCAACTCCACATTCACAGGCAACTTCAGCGCCACAGCCGTTTTCAGATAGCCCTCAATGCAAAGGCTCTAGACGCAAATATTGGTGTGAGAGCTAATTCAATCAAGGAAACACTGCATGTTGGTGAAGGGCATATTGAAGAAGGATCAGCCGAGTGGTTCTTGTGGGAGAACAACTCCATTTGGCTCACTAACTTCACACACCATCAGGCTTCCAAGCAGCTCTCAAGGAAACTCACTTTTCACACTCTATGCTTAGTGCCCTTTGAGTGCATTATCTAGGAATGAAGCTGGTAGAGCATCCCACACAAACGAATGCTCCACATGCGGGTTTCACATGCCACCAACTCCACATGCACAGGCAACTTCAGCGCCACAGCCGTTTTCAGATAGCCCTCAATGCAAAGGCTCTAGACGCAAATATTGGTGTGAGAGCTAATGCAATCAAGGAAACACTGCATGTTGGTGAAGGGCATATTGCAGAAGAATCAGCCGAGTGGTTCTTGTGGGAGAACAACTCCATTTGGCTCATTAACTTCACACACCATCAGGCTTCCAAGCAGCTCTCAAGGAAACTCACTTTTCACACTCTATGCTTAGTGCCCTTTGAGTGCATTATCTAGGAATGAACCTGGTAGAGCATCCCACACAAACGAATGCTCCACATGCGGGTTTCACATGCCACCAACTCCACATTCACAGGCAACTTCAGCGCCACAGCCGTTTTCACATAGCCCTCAATGCAAAGGCTCTAGACGCAAATATTGGTGTGAGAGCTAATTCAATCAAGGAAACACTGCATGTTGGTGAAGGGCATATTGCAGAAGGATGAGCTGAGTGGTTCTTGTGGGAGAACAACTCCATTTGGCTCACTAACTTCACACACCATCAGGCTTCCAAGCAGCTCTCAAGGAAACTCACTTTTCACACTCTATGCTTAGTGCCCTTTGAGTGCATTATCTAGGAATGAACCTGGTAGAGCATCCCACACAAACGAATGCTCCACATGCGGGTTTCACATGCCACCAACTCCACATTCACAGGCAACTTCAGCGCCACAGCCGTTTTCAGATAGCCCTCAATGCAAAGGCTCTAGACGCAAATATTGGTGTGAGAGCTAATTCAATCAAGGAAACACTGCATGTTGGTGAAGGGCATATTGCAGAAGGATCAGCCGAGTGGTTCTTGTGGGAGAACAACTCCATTTGGCTCACTAACTTCACACACCATCAGGCTTCCAAGCAGCTCTCAAGGAAACTCACTTTTCACACTCTATGCTTAGTGCCCTTTGAGTGCATTATCTAGGAATGAAGCTGGTAGAGCATCCCACACAAACGAATGTTCCACATGCGGGTTTCACATGCCACCAACTCCACATTCACAGGCAACTTCAGCGCCACAGCCTTTTTCAGATAGCCCTCAATGCAAAGGCTCTAGACGCAAATATTGGTGTGAGAGCTAATTCAATCAAGGAAACACTGCATGTTGGTGAAGGGCATATTGAAGAAGGATCAGCCGAGTGGTTCTTGTGGGAGAACAACTCCATTTGGCTCACTAACTTCACACACCATCAGGCTTCCAAGCAGCTCTCAAGGAAACTCACTTTTCACACTCTATGCTTAGTGCCCTTTGAGTGCATTATCTAGGAATGAACCTGGTAGAGCATCCCACACAAACGAATGCTCCACATGCGGGTTTCACATGCCACCAACTCCACATGCACAGGCAACTTCAGCGCCACAGCCGTTTTCAGATAGCCCTCAATGCAAAGGCTCTAGACGCAAATATTGGTGTGAGAGCTAATTCAATCAAGGAAACACTGCATGTTGGTGAAGGGCATATTGAAGAAGGATCAGCCGAGTGGTTCTTGTGGGAGAACAACTCCATTTGGCTCATTAACTTCACACACCATCAGGCTTCCAAGCAGCTCTCAAGGAAACTCACTTTTCACACTCTATGCTTAGTGCCCTTTGAGAGCATTATCTAGGAATGAACCTGGTAGAGCATCCCACACAAACGAATGCTCCACATGCGGGTTTCACATGCCACCAACTCCACATGCACAGGCAACTTCAGCGCCACAGCCGTTTTCACATAGCCCTCAATGCAAAGGCTCTAGACGCAAATATTGGTGTGAGAGCTAATTCAATCAAGGAAACACTGCATGTTGGTGAAGGGCATATTGCAGAAGGATCAGCCGAGTGGTTCTTGTGGGAGAACAACTCCATTTGGCTCACTAACTTCACACACCATCAGGCTTCCAAGCAGCTCTCAAGGAAACTCACTTTTCACACTCTATGCTTAGTGCCCTTTGAGTGCCTAGGACTGAAATGAAGCTTGGTGAGCATCCCACACAAACGAATGCTCCACATGCGGGTTTCACATGCCACCAACTCCACATTCACAGGCAACTTCAGCACCACAGCCGTTTTCAGATAGCCCTCAATGCAAAGGCTCTAGACGCAAATATTGGTGTGAGAGCTAATTCAATCAAGGAAACACTGCATGTTGGTGAAGGGCATATTACAGAAGGATCAGCCGAGTGGTTCTTGTGGGAGAACAACTCCATTTGGCTCACTAACTTCACACACCATCAGGCTTCCAAGCAGCTCTCAAGGAAACTCACTTTTCACACTCTATGCTTAGTGCCCTTTGAGTGCATTATCTAGGAATGAACCTGGTAGAGCATCCCACACAAACGAATGCTCCACATGCGGGTTTCACATGCCACCAACTCCACATGCACAGGCAACTTCAGCGCCACAGCCGTTTTCAGATAGCCCTCAATGCAAAGGCTCTAGACGCAAATATTGGTGTGAGAGCTAATTCAATCAAGGAAACACTGCATGTTGGTGAAGGGCATATTGAAGAAGGATCAGCCGAGTGGTTCTTGTGGGAGAACAACTCCATTTGGCTCATTAACTTCACACACCATCAGGCTTCCAAGCAGCTCTCAAGGAAACTCACTTTTCACACTCTATGCTTAGTGCCCTTTGAGAGCATTATCTAGGAATGAACCTGGTAGAGCATCCCACACAAACGAATGCTCCACATGCGGGTTTCACATGCCACCAACTCCACATGCACAGGCAACTTCAGCGCCACAGCCGTTTTCAGATAGCCCTCAATGCAAAGGCTCTAGACGCAAATATTGGTGTGAGAGCTAATTCAATCAAGGAAACACTGCATGTTGGTGAAGGGCATATTGCAGAAGGATCAGCCGAGTGGTTCTTGTGGGAGAACAACTCCATTTGGCTCACTAACTTCACACACCATCAGGCTTCCAAGCAGCTCTCAAGGAAACTCACTTTTCACACTCTATGCTTAGTGCCCTTTGAGTGCCTAGGACTGAAATGAAGCTTGGTGAGCATCCCACACAAACGAATGCTCCACATGCGGGTTTCACATGCCACCAACTCCACATTCACAGGCAACTTCAGCACCACAGCCGTTTTCAGATAGCCCTCAATGCAAACGCTCTAGACGCAAATATTGGTGTGAGAGCTAATTCAATCAAGGAAACACTGCATGTTGGTGAAGGGCATATTACAGAAGGATCAGCCGAGTGGTTCTTGTGGGAGAACAACTCCATTTGGCTCACTAACTTCACACACCATCAGGCTTCCAAGCAGCTCTCAAGGAAACTCACTTTTCACACTCTATGCTTAGTGCCCTTTGAGTGCATTATCTAGGAATGAACCTGGTAGAGCATCCCACACAAACGAATGTTCCACATGCGGGTTTCACATGCCACCAACTCCACATTCACAGGCAACTTCAGCGCCACAGCCGTTTTCAGATAGCCCTCAATGCAAAGGCTCTAGACGCAAATATTGGTGTGAGAGCTAATTCAATCAAGGAAACACTGCATGTTGGTGAAGGGCATATTGAAGAAGGATCAGCTGAGTGGTTCTTGTGGGAGAACAACTCCATTTGGCTCACTAACTTCACACACCATCAGGCTTCCAAGCAGCTCTCAAGGAAACTCACTTTTCACACTCTATGCTTAGTGCCCTTTGAGTGCATTATCTAGGAATGAACCTGGTAGAGCATCCCACACAAACGAATGCTCCACATGCGGGTTTCACATGCCACCAACTCCACATTCACAGGCAACTTCAGCGCCACAGCCCTTTTCAGATAGCCCTCAATGCAAAGGCTCTAGACGCAAATATTGGTGTGAGAGCTAATTCAATCAAGGAAACACTGCATGTTGGTGAAGGGCATATTGAAGAAGGATCAGCTGAGTGGTTCTTGTGGGAGAACAACTCCATTTGGCTCACTAACTTCACACACCATCAGGCTTCCAAGCAGCTCTCAAGGAAACTCAGTTTTCACACTCTATGCTTAGTGCCGTTTGAGTGCATTATCTAGGAATGAAGCTGGTAGAGCATCCCACACAAACGAATGCTCCACATGCGGGTTTCACATGCCACCAACTCCACTTTCACAGGAAACTTCAGCGCCACAGCCGTTTTCAGATAGCCCTCAATGCAAAGGCTCTAGACGCAAATATTGGTGTGAGAGCTAATTCAATCAAGGAAACACTGCATGTTGGTGAAGGGCATATTGCAGAAGGATCAGCCGAGTGGTTCTTGTGGGAGAACAACTCCATTTGGCTCACTAACTTCACACACCATCAGGCTTCCAAGCAGCTCTCAAGGAAACTCACTTTTCACACTCTATGCTTAGTGCCCTTTGAGTGCATTATCTAGGAATGAAGCTGGTAGAGCATCCCACACAAACGAACGTTCCACATGCGGGTTTCACATGCCACCAACTCCACATTCACAGGCAACTTCAGCGCCACAGCCGTTTTCAGATAGCCCTCAATGCAAAGGCTCTAGACGCAAATATTGGTGTGAGAGCTAATTCAATCAAGGAAACACTGCATGTTGGTGAAGGGCATATTGAAGAAGGATCAGCCGAGTGGTTCTTGTGGGAGAACAACTCCATTTGGCTCACTAACTTCACACACCATCAGGCTTCCAAGCAGCTCTCAGGGAAACTCAGTTTTCACACTCTATGCTTAGTGCCCTTTGAGTGCATTATCTAGGAATGAAGCTGGTAGAGCATCCCACACAAACGAACGTTCCACATGCGGGTTTCACATGCCACCAACTCCACATTCACAGGCAACTTCAGCGCCACAGCCGTTTTCAGATAGCCCTCAATGCAAAGGCTCTAGACGCAAATATTGGTGTGAGAGCTAATTCAATCAAGGAAACACTGCATGTTGGTGAAGGGCATATTGCAGAAGGATCAGCCGAGTGGTTCTTGTGGGAGAACAACTCCATTTGGCTCACTAACTTCACACACCATCAGGCTTCCAAGCAGCTCTCAGGGAAACTCAGTTTTCACACTCTATGCTTAGTGCCCTTTGAGTGCATTATCTAGGAATGAAGCTGGTAGAGCATCCCACACAAACGAATGCTCCACATGCGGATTTCACATGCCACCAACTCCACATTCACAGGCAACTTCAGCACCACAGCCGTTTTCAGATAGCCCTCAATGCAAGGGCTCTAGACGCAAATATTGGTGTGAGAGCTAATTCAATCAAGGAAACACTGCATGTTGGTGAAGGGCATATTGCAGAAGGATCAGCCGAGTGGTTCTTGTGGGAGAACAACTCCATTTGGCTCACTAACTTCACACACCATCAGGCTTCCAAGCAGCTCTCAAGGAAACTCAGTTTTCACACTCTATGCTTAGTGCCCTTTGAGTGCATTATCTAGGAATGAAGCTGGTAGAGCATCCCACACAAACAAATGCTCCACATGCGGGTTTCACATGCCACCAACTCCACATTCACAGGCAACTTCAGCGCCACAGCCGTTTTCAGATAGCCCTCAATGCAAAGGCTCTAGACGCAAATATTGGTGTGAGAGCTAATTCAATCAAGGAAACACTGCATGTTGGTGAAGGGCATATTGCAGAAGGATCAGCCGAGTGGTTCTTGTGGGAGAACAACTCCATTTGGCTCACTAACTTCACACACCATCAGGCTTCCAAGCAGCTCTCAAGGAAACTCAGTTTTCACACTCTATGCTTAGTGCCCTTTGAGTGCATTATCTAGGAATGAACCTGGTAGAGCATCCCACACAAACGAAGGCTCCACATGCGGGTTTCATATGCCACCAACTCCACATTCAAGGGAAATTCTGCGCCACTGCCGTTTTCAGATAGCCCTCAATGCAAAGGCTCTAGACGCAAATATTGGTGTGAGAGCTAATTCAATCAAGGAAACACTGCATGTTGGTGAAGGGCATATTGAAGAAGGATCAGCCGAGTGGTTCTTGTGGGGGAACAACTCCATTTGGCTCACTAACTTCACACACCATCAGGCTTCCAAGCAGCTCTCAAGGAAACTCACTTTTCACACTCTATGCTTAGTGCCCTTTGAGTGCATTATCTAGGAATGAACCTGGTAGAGCATCCCACACAAACGAATGCTCCACATGCGGGTTTCACATGCCACCAACTCCACATTCACAGGCAACTTCAGCGCCACAGCCGTTTTCAGATAGCCCTCAATGCAAAGGCTCTAGACGCAAATATTGGTGTGAGAGCTAATTCAATCAAGGAAACACTGCATGTTGGTGAAGGGCATATTGCAGAAGGATCAGCCGAGTGGTTCTTGTGGGAGAACAACTCCATTTGGCTCATTAACTTCACACACCATCAGGCTTCCAAGCAGCTCTCAAGGAAACTCACTTTTCACACTCTATGCTTAGTGCCCCTTGAGTGCATTATCTAGGAATGAACCTGGTAGAGCATCCCACACAAACGAATGCTCCACATGCGGGTTTCACATGCCACCAACTCCACATTCACAGGCAACTTCAGCGCCACAGCCGTTTTCAGATAGCCCTCAATGCAAAGGCTCTAGACGCAAATATTGGTGTGAGAGCTAATTCAATCAAGGAAACACTGCATGTTGGTGAAGGGCATATTGCAGAAGGATCAGCCGAGTGGTTCTTGTGGGAGAACAACTCCATTTGGCTCACTAACTTCACACACCATCAGGCTTCCAAGCAGCTCTCAAGGAAACTCAGTTTTCACACTCTATGCTTAGTGCCCTTTGAGTGCATTATCTAGGAATGAACCTGGTAGAGCATCCCACACAAACGAATGCTCCACATGCGGGTTTCACATGCCACCAACTCCACATTCACAGGCAACTTCAGCACCACAGCCGTTTTCAGATAGCCCTCAATGCAAAGGCTCTAGACGCAAATATTGGTGTGAGAGCTAATTCAATCAAGGAAACACTGCATGTTGGTGAAGGGCATATTGCAGAAGGATCAGCCGAGTGGTTCTTGTGGGAGAACAACTCCATTTGGCTCACTAACTTCACACACCATCAGGCTTCCAAGCAGCTCTCAAGGAAACTCAGTTTTCACACTCTATGCTTAGTGCCCTTTGAGTGCATTATCTAGGAATGAAGCTGGTAGAGCATCCCACACAAACGAATGCTCCACATGCGGGTTTCACATGCCACCAACTCCACATGCACAGGCAACTTCAGCGCCACAGCCGTTTTCAGATAGCCCTCAATGCAAAGGCTCTAGACGCAAATATTGGTGTGAGAGCTAATTCAATCAAGGAAACACTGCATGTTGGTGAAGGGCATATTGAAGAAGGATCAGCCGAGTGGTTCTTGTGGGAGAACAACTCCATTTGGCTCATTAACTTCACACACCATCAGGCTTCCAAGCAGCTCTCAAGGAAACTCACTTTTCACACTCTATGCTTAGTGCCCTTTGAGAGCATTATCTAGGAATGAACCTGGTAGAGCATCCCACACAAACGAATGCTCCACATGCGGGTTTCACATGCCACCAACTCCACATGCACAGGCAACTTCAGCGCCACAGCCGTTTTCAGATAGCCCTCAATGCAAAGGCTCTAGACGCAAATATTGGTGTGAGAGCTAATTCAATCAAGGAAACACTGCATGTTGGTGAAGGGCATATTGCAGAAGGATCAGCCGAGTGGTTCTTGTGGGAGAACAACTCCATTTGGCTCACTAACTTCACACACCATCAGGCTTCCAAGCAGCTCTCAAGGAAACTCACTTTTCACACTCTATGCTTAGTGCCCTTTGAGTGCCTAGGACTGAAATGAAGCTTGGTGAGCATCCCACACAAACGAATGCTCCACATGCGGGTTTCACATGCCACCAACTCCACATTCACAGGCAACTTCAGCACCACAGCCGTTTTCAGATAGCCCTCAATGCAAAGGCTCTAGACGCAAATATTGGTGTGAGAGCTAATTCAATCAAGGAAACACTGCATGTTGGTGAAGGGCATATTACAGAAGGATCAGCCGAGTGGTTCTTGTGGGAGAACAACTCCATTTGGCTCACTAACTTCACACACCATCAGGCTTCCAAGCAGCTCTCAAGGAAACTCACTTTTCACACTCTATGCTTAGTGCCCTTTGAGTGCATTATCTAGGAATGAACCTGGTAGAGCATCCCACACAAACGAATGTTCCACATGCGGGTTTCACATGCCACCAACTCCACATTCACAGGCAACTTCAGCGCCACAGCCGTTTTCAGATAGCCCTCAATGCAAAGGCTCTAGATGCAAATATTGGTGTGAGAGCTAATTCAATCAAGGAAACACTGCATGTTGGTGAAGGGCATATTGAAGAAGGATCAGCTGAGTGGTTCTTGTGGGAGAACAACTCCATTTGGCTCACTAACTTCACACACCATCAGGCTTCCAAGCAGCTCTCAAGGAAACTCACTTTTCACACTCTATGCTTAGTGCCCTTTGAGTGCATTATCTAGGAATGAACCTGGTAGAGCATCCCACACAAACGAATGCTCCACATGCGGGTTTCACATGCCACCAACTCCACATTCACAGGCAACTTCAGCGCCACAGCCGTTTTCAGATAGCCCTCAATGCAAAGGCTCTAGACGCAAATATTGGTGTGAGAGCTAATTCAATCAAGGAAACACTGCATGTTGGTGAAGGGCATATTGAAGAAGGATCAGCTGAGTGGTTCTTGTGGGAGAACAACTCCATTTGGCTCACTAACTTCACACACCATCAGGCTTCCAAGCAGCTCTCAAGGAAACTCAGTTTTCACACTCTATGCTTAGTGCCGTTTGAGTGCATTATCTAGGAATGAAGCTGGTAGAGCATCCCACACAAACGAATGCTCCACATGCGGGTTTCACATGCCACCAACTCCACTTTCACAGGAAACTTCAGCGCCACAGCCGTTTTCAGATAGCCCTCAATGCAAAGGCTCTAGACGCAAATATTGGTGTGAGAGCTAATTCAATCAAGGAAACACTGCATGTTGGTGAAGGGCATATTGCAGAAGGATCAGCCGAGTGGTTCTTGTGGGAGAACAACTCCATTTGGCTCACTAACTTCACACACCATCAGGCTTCCAAGCAGCTCTCAAGGAAACTCAGTTTTCACACTCTATGCTTAGTGCCCTTTGAGTGCATTATCTAGGAATGAAGCTGGTAGAGCATCCCACACAAACGAATGCTCCACATGCGGGTTTCACATGCCACCAACTCCACATTCACAGGCAACTTCAGCGCCACAGCCGTTTTCAGATAGCCCTCAATGCAAAGGCTCTAGACGCAAATATTGGTGTGAGAGCTAATTCAATCAAGGAAACACTGCATGTTGGTGAAGGGCATATTGCAGAAGGATCAGCCGAGTGGTTCTTGTGGGAGAACAACTCCATTTGGCTCACTAACTTCACACACCATCAGGCTTCCAAGCAGCTCTCAGGGAAACTCAGTTTTCACACTCTATGCTTAGTGCCCTTTGAGTGCATTATCTAGGAATGAAGCTGGTAGAGCATCCCACACAAACGAATGCTCCACATGCGGATTTCACATGCCACCAACTCCACATTCACAGGCAACTTCAGCACCACAGCCGTTTTCAGATAGCCCTCAATGCAAGGGCTCTAGACGCAAATATTGGTGTGAGAGCTAATTCAATCAAGGAAACACTGCATGTTGGTGAAGGGCATATTGCAGAAGGATCAGCCGAGTGGTTCTTGTGGGAGAACAACTCCATTTGGCTCACTAACTTCACACACCATCAGGCTTCCAAGCAGCTCTCAAGGAAACTCACTTTTCACACTCTATGCTTAGTGCCCTTTGAGTGCATTATCTAGGAATGAAGCTGGTAGAGCATCCCACACAAACAAATGCTCCACATGCGGGTTTCACATGCCACCAACTCCACATTCACAGGCAACTTCAGCGCCACAGCCGTTTTCAGATAGCCCTCAATGCAAAGGCTCTAGACGCAAATATTGGTGTGAGAGCTAATTCAATCAAGGAAACACTGCATGTTGGTGAAGGGCATATTGCAGAAGGATCAGCCGAGTGGTTCTTGTGGGAGAACAACTCCATTTGGCTCACTAACTTCACACACCATCAGGCTTCCAAGCAGCTCTCAAGGAAACTCAGTTTTCACACTCTATGCTTAGTGCCCTTTGAGTGCCTAGGACTGAAATGAAGCTTGGTGAGCATCCCACACAAACGAATGCTCCACATGCGGGTTTCACATTCCACCAACTCCACATGCACAGGCAACTTCAGCGCCACAGCCGTTTTCAGATAGCCCTCAATGCAAAGGCTCTAGACGCAAATATTGGTGTGAGAGCTAATTCAATCAAGGAAACACTGCATGTTGGTGAAGGGCATATTGCAGAAGGATCAGCCGAGTGGTTCTTGTGGGAGAACAACTCCATTTGGCTCACTAACTTCACACACCATCAGGCTTCCAAGCAGCTCTCAAGGAAACTCACTTTTCACACTCTATGCTTAGTGCCCTTTGAGTGCATTATCTAGGAATGAAGCTGGTAGAGCATCCCACACAAACGAACGTTCCACATGCGGGTTTCACATGCCACCAACTCCACATTCACAGGCAACTTCAGCGCCACAGCCGTTTTCAGATAGCCCTCAATGCAAAGGCTCTAGACGCAAATATTGGTGTGAGAGCTAATTCAATCAAGGAAACACTGCATGTTGGTGAAGGGCATATTGCAGAAGGATCAGCCGAGTGGTTCTTGTGGGAGAACAACTCCATTTGGCTCACTAACTTCACACACCATCAGGCTTCCAAGCAGCTCTCAGGGAAACTCAGTTTTCACACTCTATGCTTAGTGCCCTTTGAGTGCATTATCTAGAAATGAAGCTGGTAGAGCATCCCACACAAACGAATGCTCCACATGCGGATTTCACATGCCACCAACTCCACATTCACAGGCAACTTCAGCACCACAGCCGTTTTCAGATAGCCCTCAATGCAAGGGCTCTAGACGCAAATATTGGTGTGAGAGCTAATTCAATCAAGGAAACACTGCATGTTGGTTAAGGGCATATTGCAGAAGGATCAGCCGAGTGGTTCTTGTGGGAGAACAACTCCATTTGGCTCACTAACTTCACACACCATCAGGCTTCCAAGCAGCTCTCAAGGAAACTCAGTTTTCACACTCTATGCTTAGTGCCCTTTGAGTGCATTATCTAGGAATGAAGCTGGTAGAGCATCCCACACAAACAAATGCTCCACATGCGGGTTTCACATGCCACCAACTCCACATTCACAGGCAACTTCAGCGCCACAGCCGTTTTCAGATAGCCCTCAATGCAAAGGCTCTAGACGCAAATATTGGTGTGAGAGCTAATTCAATCAAGGAAACACTGCATGTTGGTGAAGGGCATATTGCAGAAGGATCAGCCGAGTGGTTCTTGTGGGAGAACAACTCCATTTGGCTCACTAACTTCACACACCATCAGGCTTCCAAGCAGCTCTCAAGGAAACTCAGTTTTCACACTCTATGCTTAGTGCCCTTTGAGTGCATTATCTAGGAATGAACCTGGTAGAGCATCCCACACAAACGAAGGCTCCACATGCGGGTTTCATATGCCACCAACTCCACATTCAAGGGAAATTCTGCGCCACAGCCGTTTTCAGATAGCCCTCAATGCAAAGGCTCTAGACGCAAATATTGGTGTGAGAGCTAATTCAATCAAGGAAACACTGCATGTTGGTGAAGGGCATATTGAAGAAGGATCAGCCGAGTGGTTCTTGTGGGAGAACAACTCCATTTGGCTCACTAACTTCACACACCATCAGGCTTCCAAGCAGCTCTCAAGGAAACTCACTTTTCACACTCTATGCTTAGTGCCCTTTGAGTGCATTATCTAGGAATGAACCTGGTAGAGCATCCCACACAAACGAATGCTCCACATGCGGGTTTCACATGCCACCAACTCCACATTCACAGGCAACTTCAGCGCCACAGCCGTTTTCAGATAGCCCTCAATGCAAAGGCTCTAGACGCAAATGTTGGTGTGAGAGCTAATTCAATCAAGGAAACACTGCATGTTGGTGAAGGGCATATTGCAGAAGGATCAGCCGAGTGGTTCTTGTGGGAGAACAACTCCATTTGGCTCATTAACTTCACACACCATCAGGCTTCCAAGCAGCTCTCAAGGAAACTCACTTTTCACACTCTATGCTTAGTGCCCTTTGAGTGCATTATCTAGGAATGAACCTGGTAGAGCATCCCACACAAACGAATGCTCCACATGCGGGTTTCACATGCCACCAACTCCACATTCACAGGCAACTTCAGCGCCACAGCCGTTTTCAGATAGCCCTCAATGCAAAGGCTCTAGACGCAAATATTGGTGTGAGAGCTAATTCAATCAAGGAAACACTGCATGTTGGTGAAGGGCATATTGCAGAAGGATCAGCCGAGTGGTTCTTGTGGGAGAACAACTCCATTTGGCTCACTAACTTCACACACCATCAGGCTTCCAAGCAGCTCTCAAGGAAACTCACTTTTCACACTCTATGCTTAGTGCCCTTTGAGTGCATTATCTAGGAATGAACCTGGTAGAGCATCCCACACAAACGAATGCTCCACATGCGGGTTTCACATGCCACCAACTCCACATTCACAGGCAACTTCAGCACCACAGCCGTTTTCAGATAGCCCTCAATGCAAAGGCTCTAGACGCAAATATTGGTGTGAGAGCTAATTCAATCAAGGAAACACTGCATGTTGGTGAAGGGCATATTACAGAAGGATCAGCCGAGTGGTTCTTGTGGGAGAACAACTCCATTTGGCTCACTAACTTCACACACCATCAGGCTTCCAAGCAGCTCTCAAGGAAACGCACTTTTCACACTCTATGCTTAGTGCCCTTTGAGTGCATTATCTAGGAATGAACCTGGTAGAGCATCCCACACAAACGAATGTTCCACATGCGGGTTTCACATGCCACCAACTCCACATTCACAGGCAACTTCAGCGCCACAGCCGTTTTCAGATAGCCCTCAATGCAAAGGCTCTAGACGCAAATATTGGTGTGAGAGCTAATTCAATCAAGGAAACACTGCATGTTGGTGAAGGGCATATTGAAGAAGGATCAGCTGAGTGGTTCTTGTGGGAGAACAACTCCATTTGGCTCACTAACTTCACACACCATCAGGCTTCCAAGCAGCTCTCAAGGAAACTCAGTTTTCACACTCTATGCTTAGTGCCCTTTTAGTGCATTATCTAGGAATGAACCTGGTAGAGCATCCCACACAAACGAATGCTCCACATGCGGGTTTCACATGCCACCAACTCCACATTCACAGGCAACTTCAGCGCCACAGCCGTTTTCAGATAGCCCTCAATGCAAAGGCTCTAGACGCAAATATTGGTGTGAGAGCTAATTCAATCAAGGAAACACTGCATGTTGGTGAAGGGCATATTGAAGAAGGATCAGCTGAGTGGTTCTTGTGGGAGAACAACTCCATTTGGCTCACTAACTTCACACACCATCAGGCTTCCAAGCAGCTCTCAAGGAAACTCAGTTTTCACACTCTATGCTTAGTGCCCTTTGAGTGCATTATCTAGGAATGAAGCTGGTAGAGCATCCCACACAAACGAATGCTCCACATGCGGGTTTCACATGCCACCAACTCCACTTTCACAGGAAACTTCAGCGCCACAGCCGTTTTCAGATAGCCCTCAATGCAAAGGCTCTAGACGCAAATATTGGTGTGAGAGCTAATTCAATCAAGGAAACACTGCATGTTGGTGAAGGGGATATTGCAGAAGGATCAGCCGAGTGGTTCTTGTGGGAGAACAACTCCATTTGGCTCACTAACTTCACACACCATCAGGCTTCCAAGCAGCTCTCAAGGAAACTCACTTTTCACACTCTATGCTTAGTGCCCTTTGAGTGCATTATCTAGGAATGAAGCTGGTAGAGCATCCCACACAAACGAATGTTCCACATGCGGGTTTCACATGCCACCAACTCCACATTCACAGGCAACTTCAGCGCCACAGCCGTTTTCAGATAGCCCTCAATGCAAAGGCTCTAGACGCAAATATTGGTGTGAGAGCTAATTCAATCAAGGAAACACTGCATGTTGGTGAAGGGCATATTGCAGAAGGATCAGCCGAGTGGTTCTTGTGGGAGAACAACTCCATTTGGCTCACTAACTTCACACACCATCAGGCTTCCAAGCAGCTCTCAGGGAAACTCACTTTTCACACTCTATGCTTAGTGCCCTTTGAGTGCATTATCTAGGAATGAACCTGGTAGAGCATCCCACACAAACGAATGCTCCACATGCGGATTTCACATGCCACCAACTCCACATTCACAGGCAACTTCAGCGCCACAGCCGTTTTCAGATAGCCCTCAATGCAAGGGCTCTAGACGCAAATATTGGTGTGAGAGCTAATTCAATCAAGGAAACACTGCATGTTGGTGAAGGGCATATTGCAGAAGGATCAGCCGAGTGGTTCTTGTGGGAGAACAACTCCATTTGGCTCACTAACTTCACACACCATCAGGCTTCCAAGCAGCTCTCAAGGAAACTCAGTTTTCACACTCTATGCTTAGTGCCCTTTGAGTGCATTATCTAGGAATGAAGCTGGTAGAGCATCCCACACAAACGAAGGCTCCACATGCGGGTTTCATATGCCACCAACTCCACATTCACAGGCAACTTCAGCGCCACAGCCATTTTCAGATAGCCCTCAATGCAAAGGCTCTAGACGCAAATATTGGTGTGAGAGCTAATTCAATCAAGGAAACACTGCATGTTGGTGAAGGGCATATTGAAGAAGGATCAGCCGAGTGGTTCTTGTGAAAGAACAACTCCATTTGGCTCATTAACTTCACACACCATCAGGCTTCCAAGCAGCTCTCAAGGAAACTCACTTTTCACACTCTATGCTTAGTGCCCTTTGAGTGCATTATCTAGGAATGAACCTGGTAGAGCATCCCACACAAACGAATGCTCCACATGCGGGTTTCACATGAAACCAACTCCACATTCAAGGGAAATTCTGCGCCACAGCCGTTTTCAGATAGCCCTCAATGCAAAGGCTCTAGACGCAAATATTGGTGTGAGAGCTAATTCAATCAAGGAAACACTGCATGTTGGTGAAGGGCATATTGCAGAAGGATCAGCCGAGTGGTTCTTGTGGGAGAACAACTCCATTTGGCTCACTAACTTCACACACCATCAGGCTTCCAAGCAGCTCTCAAGGAAACTCACTTTTCACACTCTATGCTTAGTGCCCTTTGAGTGCATTATCTAGGAATGAAGCTGGTAGAGCATCCCACACAAACGAATGCTCCACATGCGGGTTTCACATGCCACCAACTCCACAGTCACAGGCAACTTCAGCGCCACAGCCATTTTCAGATAGCCCTCAATGCAAAGGCTCTAGACGCAAATATTGGTGTGAGAGCTAATTCAATCAAGGAAACACTGCATGTTGGTGAAGGGCATATTGCAGAAGGATCAGCCGAGTGGTTCTTGTGGGAGAACAACTCCATTTGGCTCACTAACTTCACACACCATCAGGCTTCCAAGCAGCTCTCAAGGAAACTCACTTTTCACACTCTATGCTTAGTGCCCTTTGAGTGCATTATCTAGGAATGAAGCTGGTAGAGCATCCCACACAAACGAATGCTCCACATGCGGGTTTCACATGCCACCAACTCCACATTCACAGGCAACTTCAGTGCCAAAGCCGTTTTCAGATAGCCCTCAATGCAAAGGCTCTAGACGCAAATATTGGTGTGAGAGCTAATTCAATCAAGGAAACACTGCATGTTGGTGAAGGGCATATTGCAGAAGGATCAGCCGAGTGGTTCTTGTGGGAGAACAACTCCATTTGGCTCACTAACTTCACACACCATCAGGCTTCCAAGCAGCTCTCAAGGAAACTCACTTTTCACACTCTATGCTTAGTGCCCTTTGAGTGCATTATCTAGGAATGAAGCTGGTAGAGCATCCCACACAAACGAATGCTCCACATGCGGGTTTCACATGCCACCAACTCCACATTCACAGGCAACTTCAGCGCCACAGCCGTTTTCAGATAGCCCTCAATGCAAAGGCTCTAGACGCAAATATTGGTGTGAGAGCTAATTCAATCAAGGAAACACTGCATGTTGGTGAAGGGCATATTGAAGAAGGATCAGCCGAGTGGTTCTTGTGGGAGAACAACTCCATTTGGCTCACTAACTTCACACACCATCAGGCTTCCAAGCAGCTCTCAAGGAAACTCACTTTTCACACTCTATGCTTAGTGCCCTTTGAGTGCATTATCTAGGAATGAAGCTGGTAGAGCATCCCACACAAACGAATGCTCCACATGCGGGTTTCACATGCCACCAACTCCACATTCACAGGCAACTTCAGTGCCAAAGCCGTTTTCAGATAGCCCTCAATGCAAAGGCTCTAGACGCAAATATTGGTGTGAGAGCTAACTAAATCAAGGAAACACTGCATGTTGGTGAAGGGCATATTGAAGAAGGATCAGCCGAGTGGTTCTTGTGGGGGAACAACTCCATTTGGCTCACTAACTTCACACACCATCAGGCTTCCAAGCAGCTCTCAAGGAAACTCAGTTTTCACACTCTATGCTTAGTGCCCTTTGAGTGCATTATCTAGGAATGAAGCTGGTAGAGCATCCCACACAAACGAATGCTCCACATGCGGGTTTCACATGCCACCAACTCCACATTCACAGGCAACTTCAGCGCCACAGCCGTTTTCAGATAGCCCTCAATGCAAAGGCTCTAGACGCAAATATTGGTGTGAGAGCTAATTCAATCAAGGAAACACTGCATGTTGGTGAAGGGCATATTGCAGAAGGATCAGCCGAGTGGTTTTTGTGGGAGAACAACTCCATTTGGCTCACTAACTTCACACACCATCAGGCTTCCAAGCAGCTCTCAAGGAAACTCAGTTTTCACACTCTATGCTTAGTGCCCTTTGAGTGCCTAGGACTTAAATGAAGCTTAGTGAGCATCCCACACAAAAGAATGCTCCACATGCGGGTTTCACATGTCACCAACTCCACATTCAAGGGAAATTCTGCGCCACAGCCGTTTTCAGATAGACCTCAATGCAAAGGCTCTAGACGCAAATATTGGTGTGAGAGCTAATTCAATCAAGGAAACACTGCATGTTGGTGAAGGGCATATTGCAGAAGGATCAGCCGAGTGGTTCTTGTGGGAGAACAACTCCATTTGGCTCACTAACTTCACACACCATCCGGCTTCGAAGTGGCTGTCAGGGAAACTCAGTTTTCACACTCTATGCTTAGTGCCCTTTGAGTGCTTAATCTAGGAATGAAGCTGGTAGAGCATCCCACACAAACGAATGCTCCACATGCGGGTTTCACATGCCACCAACTCCACATTCAAGGGAAATTCTGCCCCACAGCCTTTTTCAGATAGCCCTCAATGCAAAGGCTCTAGACGCAAATATTGGTGTGAGAGCTAATTCAATCAAGGAAACACTGCATGTTGGTGAAGGGCATATTGAAGAAGGATCAGCCGAGTGGTTCTTGTGGGAGAACAACTCCATTTGGCTCACTAACTTCACACACAATCAGGCCTTCAAGCAGCTCTCAAGGAAACTCAGTTTTTACACTCTATGCTTAGTGCCCTTTGAGTGCATTATCTAGGAATGAAGCTGGTAGAGCATCCCACACAAACGAATGCTCCACATGCGGGTTTCACATGCCACCAACTCCACATTCACAGGCAACTTCAGCGCCACAGCCGTTTTCAGATAGCCCTCAATGCAAGGGCTCTAGACGCAAATATTGGTGTGAGAGCTAATTCAATCAAGGAAACACTGCATGTTGGTGAAGGGCATATTGAAGAAGGATCAGCCGAGTGGTTCTTGTGGGATAACAACTCCATTTGGCTCACTAACTTCACACACCATCAGGCCTTCAAGCAGCTCTCAAGGAAACTCAGTTTTCACACTCTATGCTTAGTGCCCTTTCACTGCATTATCTAGGAATGAACCTGGTAGAGCATCCCACACAACCGAGTGCTCCACATGCGGGTTTCACATGCCACCAACTCCACATTCACAGGCAACTTCAGCGCCACAGCCGTTTTCAGATAGCCCTCAATGCAAAGGCTCTAGACGCAAATATTGGTGTGAGAGCTAATTCAATCAAGGAAACACTGCATGTTGGTGAAGGGCATATTGCAGAAGGATCAGCCGAGTGGTTCTTGTGGGAGAACAACTCCATTTGGCTCACTAACTTCACACACCATCAGGCTTCCAAGCAGCTCTCAAGAAAACTCACTTCTCACACTCTATGCTTAGTGCCCTTTGAGTGCATTATCTAGGAATGAAGCTGGTAGAGCATCCCACACAAACGAATGCTCCACATGAGGGTTTCACATGCCACCAACTCCACATTCACAGGCAACTTCAGCGCCACAGCCGTTTTCAGATAGCCCTCAATGCAAAGGCTCTAGACGCAAATATTGGTGTGAGAGCTAATTCAATCAAGGAAACACTGCATGTTGGTGAAGGGCATATTGAAGAAGGATCAGCCGAGTGGTACTTGTGGGAGAACAACTCCATTTGGCTCATTAACTTCACACACCATCAGGCTTCCAAGCAGCTCTCAAGGAAACTCAGTTTTCACACTCTATGCTTAGTGCCCTTTGAGTGCATTATCTAGGAATGAAGCTGGTAGAGCATCCCACACAAACGAATGCTCCACATGCGGGTTTCACATGCCACCAACTCCACATTCACAGGCAACTTCAGCGCCACAGCCTTTTTCAGATAGCCCTCAATGCAAGGGCTCTAGACGCAAATATTGGTGTGAGAGCTAATTCAATCAAGGAAACACTGCATGTTGGTGAAGGGCATATTGCAGAAGGATCAGCCGAGTGGTTCTTGTGGGAGAACAACTCCATTTGGCTCACTAACTTCACACACCATCAGGCCTCCAAGCAGCTCTCAAGGAAACTCAGTTTTTACACTCTATGCTTAGTGCCCTTTGAGTGCATTATCTAGGAATGAACCTGGTAGAGCATCCCACACAAACGAATGCTCCACATGCGGGTTTCACATGCCACCAACTCCACATTCACAGGCAACTTCAGCGCCACAGCCGTTTTCAGATAGCCCTCAATGCAAAGGCTCTAGATGCAAATATTGGTGTGAGAGCTAATTCAATCAAGGAAACACTGCATGTTGGTGAAGGGCATATTGCAGAAGGATCAGCCGAGTGGTTCTTGTGGGGGAACAACTCCATTTGGCTCACTAACTTCACACACCATCAGGCTTCCAAGCAGCTCTCAAGGAAACTCAATTTTCACACTCTATGCTCAGAGCCCTTTGAGTGCATTATCTAGGAATGAAGCTGGTAGAGCATCCCACACAAACGAATGCTCCACATGCGGATTTCACATGCCACCAACTCCACATTCACAGGCAACTTCAGCGCCACAGCCGTTTTCAGATAGCCCTCAATGCAAAGGCTCTAGACGCAAATATTGGTGTGAGAGCTAATTCAATCAAGGAAACACTGCATGTTGGTGAAGGGCATATTGCAGAAGGATCAGCCGAGTGGTTCTTGTGGGAGAACAACTCCATTTGGCTCACTAACTTCACACACCATCAGGCTTCCAAGCAGCTCTCAAGGAAACTCAGTTTTCACACTCTATGCTTAGTGCCCTTTGAGTGCATTATCTAGGAATGAAGCTGGTAGAGCATCCCACACAAACGAATGCTCCACATGCGGGTTTCACATGCCACCAACTCCACATTCACAGGCAACTTCAGCGCCACAGCCGTTTTCAGATAGCCCTCAATGCAAAGGCTCTAGACGCAAATATTGGTGTGAGAGCTAATTCAATCAAGGAAACACTGCATGTTGGTGAAGGGCATATTGCAGAAGGATCAGCCGAGTGGTTCTTGTGGGAGAACAACTCCATTTCGCTCACTAACTTCACACACCATCAGGCTTCCAAGCAGCTCTCAAGGAAACTCACTTTTCACACTCTGTGCTTTGTGCCCTTTGAGTGCCTAGGACTTAAATGAAGCTTGGTGAGCATCCCACACAAACGAATGCTCCACATGCGGGTTTCACATGCCACCAACTCCACATTCAAGGGAAATTCTGCGCCACAGCCGTTTTCAGATAGCCCTCAATGCAAAGGCTCTAGATGCAAATATTGGTGTGAGAGCTAATTCAATCAAGGAAACACTGCATGTTGGTGAAGGGCATATTGCAGAAGGATCAGCCGAGTGGTTCTTGTGGGGGAACAACTCCATTTGGCTCACTAACTTCACACACCATCAGGCTTCCAAGCACCTCTCAAGGAAACTCAGTTTTCACACTCTATGCTTAGTGCCCTTTGAGTGCATTATCTAGGAATGAACCTGGTAGAGCATCCCACACAAACGAATGCTCCACATGCGGGTTTCACATGCCACCAACTCCACATTCACAGGCAACTTCAGCGCCACAGCCGTTTTCAGATAGCCCTCAATGCAAAGGCTCTAGACGCAAATATTGGTGTGAGAGCTAATTCAATCAAGGAAACACTGCATGTTGGTGAAGAGCATATTGAAGAAGGATCAGCCGAGTGGTTCTTGTGGGAGAACAACTCCATTTGGCTCACTAACTTCACACACCATCAGGATTCCAAGCAGCTCTCAAAGAAACTCAGTTTTCACACTCTATGCTTAGTGCCCTTTGAGTGCATTATCTAGGAATGAAGCTGGTAGAGCATCCCACACAAACGAATGCTCCACATGCGGGTTTCACATGCCACCAACTCCACATTCACAGGCAACTTCAGCGCCACAGCCGTTTTCAGATAGCCCTCAATGCAAAGGCTCTAGACGCAAATATTGGTGTGAGAGCTAATTCAATCAAGGAAACACTGCATGTTGGTGAAGGGCATATTGCATAAGGATGAGCCGAGTGGTTCTTGTGGGAGAACAACTCCATTTGGCTCACTAACTTCACACACCATCAGGCCTCCAAGCAGCTCTCAAGGAAACTCAGTTTTTACACTCTATGCTTAGTGCCCTTTGAGTGCTTAATCTAGGAATGAACCTGGTAGAGCATCCCACACAAACGAATGCTCCACATGCGG
Organism: Ochotona princeps; assembly: GCF_030435755.1. NCBI lineage: Eukaryota > Metazoa > Chordata > Mammalia > Lagomorpha > Ochotonidae > Ochotona > Ochotona princeps. The sequence continues at coordinate 5,643 of NW_026701546.1, read as the reverse complement.
GTTTCACATGCCACCAACTCCACATTCACAGGCAACTTCAGCGCCACAGCCCTTTTCAGATAGCCCTCAATGCAAAGGCTCTAGACGCAAATATTGGTGTGAGAGCTAATTCAATCAAGGAAACACTGCATGTTGGTGAAGGGCATATTGCAGAAGGATCAGCCGAGTGGTTCTTGTGGGAGAACAACTCCATTTGGCTCACTAACTTCACACACCATCAGGCTTCCAAGCAGCTCTCAAGGAAACTCACTTTTCACACTCTATGCTTAGTGCCCTTTGAGTGCATTATCTAGGAATGAAGCTGGTAGAGCATCCCACACAAACGAATGCTCCACATGCGGGTTTCACATGCCACCAACTCCACATTCACAGGCAACTTCAGCGCCACAGCCGTTTTCAGATAGCCCTCAATGCAAGGGCTCTAGACGCAAATATTGGTGTGAGAGCTAATTCAATCAAGGAAACACTGCATGTTGGTGAAGGGCATATTGAAGAAGGATCAGCCGAGTGGTTCTTGTGGGAGAACAACTCCATTTGGCTCACTAACTTCACACACCATCAGGCCTCCAAGCAGCTCTCAAGGAAACTCAGTTTTTACACTCTATGCTTAGTGCCCTTTGAGTGCTTAATCTAGGAATGAACCTGGTAGAGCATCCCACACAAACGAATGCTCCACATGCGGGTTTCACATGCCACCAACTCCACATTCACAGGCAACTTCAGCGCCACAGCCGTTTTCAGATAGCCCTCAACGCAAAGGCTCTAGACGCAAATATTGGTGTGAGAGCTAATTCAATCAAGGAAACACTGCATGTTGGTGAAGGGCATATTGCAGAAGGATCAGCCGAGTGGTTCTTGTGGGAGAACAACTCCATTTGGCTCACTAACTTCACACACCATCAGGCTTCCAAGCAGCTCTCAAGGAAACTCACTTTTCACACTCTATGCTTAGTGCCCTTTGAGTGCATTATCTAGGAATGAAGCTGGTAGAGCATCCCACACAAACGAATTCTCCACATGCGGGTTTCACATGCCACCAACTCCACATTCACAGGCAACTTCAGCGCCACAGCCGTTTTCAGATAGCCCTCAATGCAAAGGCTCTAGACGCAAATATTGGTGTGAGAGCTAATTCAATCAAGGAAACACTGCATGTTGGTGAAGGGCATATTGCAGAAGGATCAGCCGAGTGGTTCTTGTGGGAGAACAACTCCATTTGGCTCACTAACTTCACACACCATCAGGCTTCCAAGCAGCTCTCAAGGAAACTCACTTTTCACACTCTATGCTTAGTGCCCTTTGAGTGCATTATCTAGGAATGAACCTGGTAGAGCATCCCACACAAACGAATGCTCCACATGCGGGTTTCACATGCCACCAACTCCACATTCACAGGCAACTTCAGCGCCACAGCCGTTTTCAGATAGCCCTCAATGCAAAGGCTCTAGACGCAAATATTGGTGTGAGAGCTAATTCAATCAAGGAAACACTGCATGTTGGTGAAGGGCATATTGCAGAAGGATCAGCCGAGTGGTTCTTGTGGGGGAACAACTCCATTTGGCTCACTAACTTCACACACCATCAGGCTTCCAAGCACCTCTCAAGGAAACTCAGTTTTCACACTCTATGCTTAGTGCCCTTTGAGTGCATTATCTAGGAATGAAGCTGGTAGAGCATCCCACACAAACGAATGCTCCACATGCGGGTTTCACATGCCACCAACTCCACATTCACAGGCAACTTCAGCGCCACAGCCGTTTTCAGATAGCCCTCAATGCAAAGGCTCTAGACGCAAATATTCGTGTGAGAGCTAATTCAATCAAGGAAACACTGCATGTTGGTGAAGGGCATATTGCAGAAGGATCAGCCGAGTGGTTCTTGTGGGAGAACAACTCCATTTGGCTCACTAACTTCACACACCATCAGGCTTCCAAGCAGCTCTCAAGGAAACTCAGTTTTCACACTCTATGCTTAGTGCCCTTTGAGTGCCTAGGACTTAAATGAAGCTTAGTGAGCATCCCACACAAACGAATGCTCCACATGCGGGTTTCACATGTCACCAACTCCACATTCAAGGGAAATTCTGCGCCACAGCCGTTTTCAGATAGACCTCAATGCAAAGGCTCTAGACGTAAATATTGGTGTGAGAGCTAATTCAATCAAGGAAACACTGCATGTTGGTGAAGGGCATATTGCAGAAGGATCAGCCGAGTGGTTCTTGTGGGAGAACAACTCCATTTGGCTCACTAACTTCACACACCATCAGGCCTCCAAGCAGCTCTCAAGGAAACTCAGTTTTTACACTCTATGCTTAGTGCCCTTTGAGTGCTTAATCTAGGAATGAACCTGGTAGAGCATCCCACACAAACGAATGCTCCACATGCGGGTTTCACATGCCACCAACTCCACATTCACAGGCAACTTCAGCGCCACAGCCGTTTTCAGATAGCCCTCAATGCAAAGGCTCTAGACGCAAATATTGGTGTGAGAGCTAATTCAATCAAGGAAACACTGCATGTTGGTGAAGGGCATATTGAAGAAGGATCAGCCGAGTGGTTCTTGTGGGAGAACAACTCCATTTGGCTCACTAACTTCACACACCATCAGGCTTCCAAGCAGCTCTCAAGGAAACTCAGTTTTCACACTCTATGCTTAGTGCCCTTTGAGTGCATTATCTAGGAATGAAGCTGGTAGAGCATCCCACACAAACGAATGCTCCACATGCGGGTTTCACATGCCACCAACTCCACATTCACAGGCAACTTCAGCGCCACAGCCGTTTTCAGATAGCCCTCAATGCAAAGGCTCTAGACGCAAATATTGGTGTGAGAGCTAATTCAATCAAGGAAACACTGCATGTTGGTGAAGGGCATATTGCAGAAGGATCAGCCGAGTGGTTCTTGTGGGAGAACAACTCCATTTGGCTCACTAACTTCACACACCATCAGGCTTCCAAGCAGCTCTCAAGGAAACTCACTTTTCACACTCTATGCTTAGTGCCCTTTGAGTGCCTAGGACTTAAATGAAGCTTAGTGAGCATCCCACACAAACGAATGCTCCACATGCGGATTTCACATGCCACCAACTCCACATTCACAGGCAACTTCAGCGCCACAGCCGTTTTCAGATAGCCCTCAATGCAAAGGCTCTAGATGCAAATATTGGTGTGAGAGCTAATTCAATCAAGGAAACACTGCATGTTGGTGAAGGGCATATTGCAGAAGGATCAGCCGAGTGGTTCTTGTGGGAGAACAACTCCATTTGGCTCACTAACTTCACACACCATCAGGCCTCCAAGCAGCTCTCAAGGAAACTCAGTTTTTACACTCTATGCTTAGTGCCCTTTGAGTGCTTAATCTAGGAATGAACCTGGTAGAGCATCCCACACAAACGAATGCTCCACATGCGGGTTTCACATGCCACCAACTCCACATTCACAGGCAACTTCAGCGCCACAGCCGTTTTCAGATAGCCCTCAATGCAAAGGCTCTAGACGCAAATATTGGTGTGAGAGCTAATTCAATCAAGGAAACACTGCATGTTGGTGAAGGGCATATTGCAGAAGGATCAGCCGAGTGGTTCTTGTGGGAGAACAACTCCATTTGGCTCACTAACTTCACACACCATCAGGCTTCCAAGCAGCTCTCAAGGAAACTCACTTTTCACACTCTATGCTTAGTGCCCTTTGAGTGCCTAGGACTTAAATGAAGCTTGGTGAGCATCTCACACAAACGAATGCTCCACATGCGGATTTCACATGCCACCAACTCCGCATTCACAGGCAACTTCAGCGCCACAGCCGTTTTCAGATAGCCCTCAATGCAAAGGCTCTAGATGCAAATATTGGTGTGAGAGCTAATTCAATCAAGGAAACAGTGCATGTTGGTGAAGGGCATATTGCAGAAGGATCAGCCGAGTGGTTCTTGTGGGAGAACAACTCCATTTGGCTCACTAACTTCACACACCATCAGGCCACCAAGCAGCTCTCAAGGAAACTCAGTTTTTACACTCTATGCTTAGTGCCCTTTGAGTGCTTAATCTAGAAATGAACCTGGTAGAGCATCCCACACAAACGAATGCTCCACATGCGGGTTTCACATGCCACCAACTCCACATTCACAGGCAACTTCAGCGCCACAGCCCTTTTCAGATAGCCCTCAATGCAAAGGCTCTAGACGCAAATATTGGTGTGAGAGCTAATTCAATCAAGGAAACACTGCATGTTGGTGAAGGGCATATTGCAGAAGGATCAGCCGAGTGGTTCTTGTGGGAGAACAACTCCATTTGGCTCACTAACTTCACACACCATCAGGCTTCCAAGCAGCTCTCAAGGAAACTCACTTTTCACACTCTATGCTTAGTGCCCTTTGAGTGCATTATCTAGGAATGAAGCTGGTAGAGCATCCCACACAAACGAAGGCTCCACATGCGGGTTTCACATGCCACCAACTCCACATTCACAGGCAACTTCAGCGCCACAGCCGTTTTCAGATAGCCCTCAATGCAAGGGCTCTAGACGCAAATATTGGTGTGAGAGCTAATTCAATCAAGGAAACACTGCATGTTGGTGAAGGGCATATTGAAGAAGGATCAGCCGAGTGGTTCTTGTGGGAGAACAACTCCATTTGGCTCACTAACTTCACACACCATCAGGCTTCCAAGCAGCTCTCAAGGAAACTCACTTTTCACACTCTATGCTTAGTGCCCTTTGAGTGCCTAGGACTTAAATGAAGCTTGGTGAGCATCCCACACAAACGAATGCTCCACATGCGGGTTTCACATGCCACCAACTCCACATTCAAGGGAAATTCTGCGCCACAGCCGTTTTCAGATAGCCCTCAATGCAAAGGCTCTAGACGCAAATATTGGTGTGAGAGCTAATTCAATCAAGGAAACACTGCATGTTGGTGAAGGGCATATTGCAGAAGGATCAGCCGAGTGGTTCTTGTGGGAGAACAACTCCATTTGGCTCACTAACTTCACACACCATCAGGCCTCCAAGCAGCTCTCAAGGAAACTCACTTTTCACACTCTATGCTTAGTGCCCTTTGAGTGCATTATCTAGGAATGAACCTGGTAGAGCATCCCACACAAACGAATGCTCCACATGCGGGTTTCACATGCCACCAACTCCACATTCACAGGCAACTTCAGCGCCACAGCCGTTTTCAGATAGCCCTCAACGCAAAGGCTCTAGACGCAAATATTGGTGTGAGAGCTAATTCAATCAAGGAAACACTGCATGTTGGTGAAGGGCATATTGCAGAAGGATCAGCCGAGTGGTTCTTGTGGGAGAACAACTCCATTTGGCTCACTAACTTCACACACCATCAGGCTTCCAAGCAGCTCTCAAGGAAACTCAGTTTTCACACTCTATGCTTAGTGCCCTTTGAGTGCATTATCTAGGAATGAATCTGGTAGAGCATCCCACACAAACGCATTCTCCACATGCGGGTTTCACATGCCACCAACTCCACATTCACAGGCAACTTCAGCGCCACAGCCGTTTTCAGATAGCCCTCAATGCAAAGGCTCTAGACGCAAATATTGGTGTGAGAGCTAATTCAATCAAGGAAACACTGCATGTTGGTGAAGGGCATATTGCAGAAGGATCAGCCGAGTGGTTCTTGTGGGAGAACAACT